>NW_001914859.1:341547-342830 GCF_000226545.1 Podospora anserina S mat+
AAAGGTCCCTTTACGTTTAACTATTTAACCCCCTATCTTATAATACCTATATATTTTTTTTAATATAAATTCCTTAATCCGAAGAAAATTAATTTTAAAAATAATTTTAAAGGGAAGTATTTTACGGAATATTTAAAGCGTTTCGAGAATATTTATAAAGAGTATTATATTATAAAATTTATTTTTCGCGTTTATAAATTTAAATTTTAATATAATTTCGATATAGGAAAATAAATTAATAAATATATAGACCTACCTATACCTACCGATATTTAATTTATTTTAATTATCCGTCTTAAACGCTTTTTTAAAATCTATAATCCCTAATAAAATCAAGATATCTATAGGGAATTAAATAACTTCTATACTAAAGTTATTTTTAAAGGTATAAGCGAATTAAGGAAGGTTATTTTTAATTATTTTAAATTACTTTCTTAAGTACCGACCGGGGAGAAAAAAATAATCAAAGCTAAAGTTATTAACCGCTTTTAAATAAAATTCTCCGAATTAATAAAAATACTTTCTATTAACTAAAGAAGATCCGAACGTCATTTAAAATTTATAAATTTTATTATTTAAAGTAATTAGATTAATAATATAATTAAAAATAAATATAATATAGGAAGAAAAATCTATAAAGAAAATAAATTAATTATTATACCTTCCTCTATTACTTTTAATTAAACGGCCGAAATATTTAATTAATATATAGCGGTTAACGCTATAGTAAATAAAAAGATAGTATTATAATATTTAAAAGTAAATATTTATAGTAGTTTTTTTATACTGGGAAACGGTAAATCTAAAATAATAAAGATTTACGTTTAATACTTAAAAAATTAAATACTTTACTCCCTAAATTTTAATATTAGCCCTAATAAGGAAATAAATTTATTTTTTAATATTTTTTTTATTATTAATACTAAAACCTAATTCGGAAAATTAAAAAGGTAGTACTATAATAATCTTTTTTTATTAAAAAAATATTTTTAATATAATAAAATTAATTATTATATTAAATTAATAAAATATTTAAAAAAAAAATATAATAAAGTATAAAAACTATATTATATTAAAAAAAGTAAAGTATATATTAATAAAAAAGAGTAGCCGGAAAGTAAAAAAGTGTAATTTAATTAAAAGGATATAAGGAAAGTATAATATAAAAGGAAAGTTAATAATTTAATTTATATTATAATTTCGTTAAAATTAAAACTAAATAGGGCTTATAAAGCTTATACGAAATAGGCTAAGTATTAAAAAACTTATAAGGGTAAGGGATA
>NW_001914859.1:342980-344121 GCF_000226545.1 Podospora anserina S mat+
CTTTTTAATATATTATTTCACAATATAAATAATAATAATTATAACCAAAAAAATTATAAATTAAAATAACTTTAATTTAAAATTTTATTAATAAAGATACATTCCTTTTAATTTAAATAAATATAATTTATATTTATATATTAAAATTATTTTAGGGAACTATGTTTAGAATTTGTTAATAAAATACGGGGGGGCCACCCCCCCCCCCCCATTTCTTTGGGGGGGATTATGGGATGTTAATATATTTAATAATATTTTATTTATCGCTTCGGCTAACTTTTCCGGTAATAATTAAGGGTATTAAGCTCTTACGGCTCGTTCCGTAATAAAGGTAATTATTCCGGCGGCTAAGTCCCCGGAATTATTATTATTCGTCCTTTCCCCGGCTACGAACCGCGCTTACTTTAAAGATATTAAAACCCTTCGCCCCTTTTTTAATTAAAGTAGCCCGACTATAAAGCTTAACGCTCTTAACGTATTAAGTAAACTTTATATTTATTTAAATCTTATTACTTAAAATTATATTATATTTCCTACTTAATTAATAAAATATCCTATTTTTTTTCCGAAATTTATATATTAATTTTAATAACCCGGATACTTATATCCTATAGGAACTTACCCCGATTATTATTATTTTTAAAGGTCCTTTATATTTAATTATTTAACCCCCTATCCTATAGTACTTATATATTTTCTTTAATATAAATTCTTTAATTTAAAGAAAATTAGTTTTAAAAGTAATTTTAAAGGAAAGTACTTTATAAAATATTTAAAGTATTTTAAAAATATTTATAAAAAGTATTATATTATAAAATTTATTTTTTATATTCGTAAGTTTAAATCTTAATATAATTTCGATATAGGAAAATAAATTAATAAATATATAAACCTACCTATACTTACCGATATTTAACCTATTTTAGTTATCCGCTTTAAACGTTTTTTTAAAATTTATAATCCCCGATAAAACGAAAATATTTATAAAGAGTTAAATAACTTTTATATTAAAGTTATCCTTAAAAATATAAGTAAATTAAAAAAAATTATTTTTAATTATTTTAAATTATTCTTTCGAATACCGACCGGAGAAAAAAAAGTAATATAAATTAAAGTTATTAATTACTTTTAAATAAAATTC
>NW_001914859.1:344393-345400 GCF_000226545.1 Podospora anserina S mat+
CCTTTGCTTAACCCGGGCACGACCTCCATTTAAAATGGTAAGAAAACACACAAAATAACCATAACACCACAAATATACCCTTAACAGGTCTTAGAATGAATATACTAGCGTGATAGTAACTCGCTCGCAGGCCGCACTTCACGTAGGACAAAGAAAAGACACTATGGGCTCGCAGGCCACATAATAAGCACCGGATTGGCCTGATTAGAGGGCCAGAATTGCTTGCACGCGTGTAAGGCATAAAATACGAAGAAAAGAATAAAAGTCGATGTCCTGTCTAAAATAGAATGTCCGAAGCAGACCGCTTATATATATGACCCCTGAACCCCTGAGTCCTCTGAGAGCCCCGCTTCCTTACTTATACTCTTAGGCCTGTGGCCGCACCCCAAACCAATAAAATTAATATAAAGATTTAAAAAAATGATATTTAAGAAATAAATATTTAGCAAGTAAATATTAAAAAAAAAAAATAAAAAAAGTTATTAAATAAAGCCTTTACTTAAATAAATTATAGTCTCTTTATTTCTATACTATCGCCGAGTTCCTCGCGATTAATACGGAGCTAAAGGCTAAAATAAGGTTTAACGTTTAAACTATTAAAAATAATACCCTAAAAATAATTTTCGAAAACGGAGTTTTATTTTTTAAACTAAATAAAGGAGGCTTTCCCCCTAAAAGAATTATTAATCTTCTAATTAAACGGGAAAAAGTTTTTAATATATATTATAACGAAATAGGCTATAAAGGACGGAAAATTATTTATATCCGAATAATAAAAAACTATTATTAAAAGGGTATATACGTTAACGTCGAGGTTTAAATTAAAATATATAAATAATATTAATAATAAAGCCCGAAGCGTTAGAAGGATTAATATTTATATATTAAACTTTTAATTACTTTATTTATAAAATAGTATTTAAACGTTTAATTCTTATTAACGGCTTCGGGAAAAAAAATTTATTTTCTAAAAGCAAAAAATAATTTAATTAAGTATTTAAAAGCGA
>NW_001914859.1:346661-347383 GCF_000226545.1 Podospora anserina S mat+
ATATAACCCGAAGTATAATTATATTACTTTAATTTTAATTTTATCGGGGAACGTTATAAAAGACCGGTAATAACTTTAATCGTATTTATTATATAAATTAATATAATTAAATCTAATATATTAATATTAAATTAAATTTAATTAGGGGGGTAATATTTATAGTAATCCGGTAATTTAAATAAATAAACTTTTAAAGCGATAAACCCGTTTAACGATTTCGAAAAACTAACGTTTAAAAAACTACCTATTAAACTATTTAACGAAAATCCGTTTAATAAAATTAATCAATAACGCTTTAAAAATATAATTAATAATAATTTTATCCGTACTAATATCTTTAAAAAATAATTATTATTTTTTTTTACCCCCCTTTTTTATTAAATTAAGGAGGAACCTTTTAAAGTAAAGAGGAATAACTATATATTTAGGATTTAAAAGGGAAATTTTAAGGTATTAAAGAGTAGTTTAATAAAGGAAAAAAATATTATAATAAATATTAATACTTTTAAGTATAGTAAAGTCGTAAACGTAAATAAAATACCGAATTTAAATATACCTTTTATAAATAATATTTTAATTATTAAAAATATAGGTAAGGTCGGTAGGACGATAAATAAAGGTAATAAATAAAGGTTTTTAAATAAAGTTTATAGCGATCTCGGACTAATTATATATAATAAGGTAAAAAACTCCTTCGACCTAACTAAAGAATTTTTTAACGA
>NW_001914859.1:1013206-1051604 GCF_000226545.1 Podospora anserina S mat+
TGGTGGGAAAATCCACTTATCAGGCTATGCGGGCATAGCTCAAGCTGCCCCTTCACCCTCGGACCCGGCACCGGCTCAGGCGAAATCGCAATCCCCACCAGCCCGCACGACGGCCTGACCTTCTTCTTCTCCTCCGCCTTGCGAGGGAGCACGCAATCAACTCTGAACCCCCTCCGCAGCGGCACCCCATCCACCACCTTGCCCGACTTCGTCAGCGTCACAAGTGCGACCCTTCCCACCTCAGACCCAAGCACCACCAGGAACAACTCTGGCACATGGAGCATCATGTGAATGCGCTCCGAGCGTATCTGGCTGAAATCATGTACTGGCTGGCCCAGCCCCGGCGCCAGAAATGTCAAAACGTGCCTGAACACCGGCCGCGCCAATGTCCTGTCAAAGGGAACAAGTTCGAGATCCGCCGCCGAGGTGCGCAGCAGAGAATAGTTCTTTGGAAGCGCCCCGAAATCGTCCACCCGTGCCAGTTCCGCCCTCTTTTGCCTGTCGTTGCAAATCCTGGACACCGATTGGTGTGTCAGCGGTGGTTTCCCCGGGTCCGGAGTCTCTCCCGACATCGGGACGATTTCTCGGCGTAACTGAACCTCGTCGAATAAATCTTTGATCGCCGAGGACCTCGAGTTTACCGACCTGTTAAGAGCCCCCCATCGCGTGGTCGACACCGCATTGCCCATAGGAGGGTTGAGCGCCATGCTCGGAATGAGGCTGTCGTCGTCATCCGAGTCCGAGTCCCCGCTCACGCTTTCCCATTCACTCGACAAAGATGAGCTGCCCTCTTCAGAAGGAGCTGGACAACCGCCGGTAGCTAGATTATGCAGCTTTTCGTAAACGGTAGAGTTGGCGTAAGGCCTGTTTCTGATCATGTCGCCCACATTGACGGCAAGGTCCTTGACGTAGTATAGCCCACACGTGATGTCCAGGACATTGGCTTTGGGCTGGAGAATCTCCTTTGCAGTCACTCCCAATGTTTCGCGGGCACTTTTTGTCGGTTTGAAGGCACTGCCAGGAAGAACCATGACACACCATCCCCGAAGGTACCTGTGTGTTTCCGAGGTGGCTGGTATGACAACTGGCCCGGTTCCAATTTTCCAAATGTCAAGTAGCCACACCACCCCCCAAATGTCAATAGCGGCTATCTTGTCCGCATTGCCATGCTCGTCGTCAAGAAAAGACACGCTGGGTATGTTGTGGCCACTGATGCCAAGCGGCAAAGTAATCTTCCACGTCCTCGTCCTCGATTGGAAATGCTTCTGAAGCTGCAAGGCGGTTTGTCCCGTCCACAACTCGGGCGACTCGTCGAGCTCATAAGCGTCATCCTCCTGGTCCTGGCGAGGGAGAGCAAACGCAAACACAGTGACCTCGTGTCTGTTGGATCCAACCGCAATCAGGCGAGACTGCTGATGAATAGCTAGACCCCACGCCGAAAGGGTAACGTTCTCGTGAAAGAACATCCTGGGTTTTGGGGTAGATCGAGAAAAAGGCCCAGCCCCGTCCTGCTTGGGGTACGTCTTGATCCAGTGCACCAACGCGTGTGTATAGTAGGCTCCAATGTCGCCGTCGTCGCACGCAAACAGGACGATCTCCAGGTTCCCCAGATTCCCTACAATCATGTTATTGATTTGGTGAGAAAACCTCCTGTCGAGCTCTCCGGGATACAAAGCCGCGAGCTTTGTGGTGGCCGGGTGAAGAATCAGACATGGCGGCGGTAGAATTCGTGGTGCTCGCTGCGGCTGGTACACGTATATCTTGTCTTGATAGGCTGCAAAGTAGAGGTTGTATCGCTGTGACAGGGCCGTCAAATTACACCGCCCGCTAGAGCAGTGAGGAAACGAAGGCGTATTTGACGTTGTTCCTGCCTCATTTGCGTCCGCCAGCCCCAGCCCCAAGGCCTGGACCGGGCCCATCATGCTCATCAACTCGTTCGCAGACATCCCGATCAACGAAGGCAACCAACCGGTGCCGGCGGGATTGGCATTATCCGACTCGTATTCGTCCTCGTCATCGGGGTAATCATCGTCCGCGCTGTCTGCGTCGTCTTCGTCGAAATCGAAATCGTCCCCGACAGCCGCCGTGTTGAGCATGTCCACATGGGCCGTGAAACTCTCACGGATACCAGGTCCAAACTAAATGCCCATCAGCAAATATATTCGAGCTAGTGATCAATCCGAGCTTCGAGGCTCACCCTGTTCTCCGGAGTCTGGACATGGCACACCGGGTGGACGTAGACTTCCTCGTACCCCGCCTCTGTTGGTTGCTCGGTTCCTTCGGCGGCGTTCATCATGTCCTTGGAAGAAGATGAGAACATCGGGGTTGGTGCGTGGACATAGCTGAAGGAGACTCCAATACGGTCAGAGAGAGAAAAGTCAGAAAGCTCAAAAACTGTGGTAAGCGCAATAGGTATGTTTGATCGTTGCAGGAGCTCTGGATCGGCGGCTCGCAGGCGGGATGGGGAGCGTGGGAGGTCAGTGCCAGTCACGCTATCGATAAGCGTTGTAGCTAGGGAGCTACTAACTAGAGATACGTCACTGCGGGCCACCTATCCATACCTTGATGGACACAAACACACACTGTGATGCTCTACACCCTCAAACAGAGACAAAAGCAGTTTGATAAAAATCCCATCACATAAGCATCCATAGCGCGCCTCTATGTAACCAATCTAACGCTGCCAATGGTATCAACCACATCTCCAGAAACCCAAAGCAAACACCCCATGCCAAGTCAAATCCGCTTCAACGCCAATACACATATACAAAGCGCTTACAACCAATTTTATACCTTCCCCCCAACTCCTAACCCAATGCTTATGTAGGAATTCCAACTTCTCTACTCATGCCCAATCCTCATCAACTCCGTCATATCCTTCATCCTGTAATCCAGCACCGGCGTCACCCAGTCATCCTCTACAAGGCAATACGTCTCCTTCTCATCGTCTTTTGGCTTCCTCGGGTTGATCGCCCAGTACCCAAAATCGGCATCAATACTCTTCAGATACCTCATCAAGTTCTCCCAATAATTCGCATCCCCCCTCCCGGGCTCACTCGGCGCCCCAAACTCCCCAATCCACACCGGCGCCACGTCCCCCTCGACCAAATACCCCCAATTGCTCCTCATAGACGCAACAAAACTCGGGTACGTTCTCTTGGAGTACCTCCCTTCAAGGCTCCCCCACCCGCTCCAAGAATACACATGCGCCGAATACACCACTCTATCCTCCACCTCCAACCTCACTGGCCTAGTCCTCGCCCCCCTCAAATCATTCCCGCTCTCCGTTCCCCCAACAATAATCAACCAATCCTTCTTCATTTTCAGCAGTCTGTTCCCCGCCTTTTCCGCCGCACTAGCCCACCGATCCCAAGGCATAGTCCCCCAAACCCCCCTAACCTCATTCCTCAGATCCGCCCCAATCACCAGCTCATTCCCCGCCAACCTCCCCATCACCGTCTCCCAGTTCCGAATCCAATCCTCCTCCGTCTGCCTCACCTTGCAAACCACCCCCGGCAACCAATCATTGCTCCAGCTGGCATCGCAAGGATCCGCCCCGCAGCACCAAGTCGCAGTCGTAATGTGATCATTCACAATCACCGCGATCCCCTCCTCCGTCAGCGCCTCCACACAAGCCACAAACACGTCCAGCGCCCTCTTCTCCATCAAGTCCGGATTCTTAGCCAGCAGGTGCGGCAAAATAGTCGGGTTCTTGACAACCATCTCGTCGCTGTAGGGCATCCGGACAGAATTGAACCCCAGCCTTTTGATTGTTTTTGCTATTGCTTTGCGGTGTTGAATGTCCAGCCCGCCGGGGATGAACAACTCATCCGAGGCGCCGTACCAGTTCACGCTCGACAGCTTGAATCGCTTGCCGTTTTGGTCGACAATGTTGCGGCCTTGGGTTTTGAGGGGGAGGGCATAGTTTGATAGTGGTTGGGACTCGGTTTCTTTGGAGGCGGTGGTGGTAGAAGAAGACAAGAACGAAGCTTCGATGGGTGCGGGGAGGGGTCGTTGGCTGAACAGACGGGCGTCGGGGGAGGGTGTCCAGGGGATGGCGAGGGCGGCTTCGGCGCGCCAGAGGTGGAAGAAGTATGTCCCCAGGATGAGGATGGATAATAGTGTGAGGAACATTGGTGGCGGTCGGGACATGAGGGTTCGGCGTTGGTTTGGAGGCGGAATCAGTGGAAGGGGAAGGAGGGAGGGCTTTGAAGTGGCCGTTGTTGTTGTTGTTGTTGTTGTTGTTGTTGGTAGCTGTCGTGATTTGGTTGGGTGGTGGGAGTGAGGTGAGTAAGCTGTGTAAGCAATTGATCCAAAGAAGTCAATGGTGTAAATTCTCCGTGTCTGCGTCTGCGCCGCCGCTCGGATGGGGGAGAGACCGTCGGTATGCATATACAACGCGGTTAAGTGCCGAGTTGAGTGTCTTGTTGCCCAATGGTATTAGTCGAATATCAGCCTCTTGTGATGTTTGAATACGCCATAATATCCCAAACAAGGCAAGACAACCAAAACAATGTAGAGTGCGGCTGTTGGACCAAGTCTATAAGCAGCCGACGCGGATGCCCCGGGAGTTGGGAATCTCAGCACACAAGTCAGGTTCGTCGCCAGAATCGGAACGAAGCAAGATCAGAGAAAAGGGGGAAGCTGTTTCTGAAGGCGAGGCCCGCGCTGAGCGAGAACCGGGAAGGCTGTCGCTGGCCTCTCGAGGTGAGGAGGCCACGACACAAGCGACGACCGTGGAGGGGAGCTGGATGGTCCATTCACAAGCTGCAGGGTCTCTCGACACGGCAGGTTTTCCCTGTCCAGCAGCCGCTTTCACCAGGCGGGAGTTGCCCGCACCGGCGCCCACCCACCAGGCCCACAGCTGACAGGGCTGCAGCAGCTCAAGCGCAAGCAGCCGTTTTGGCATTCTTGGCGCACCCTCTTTCCAGGATTTCCCCGCAAACAGCATTACCTTTCCTTGATAGGAGCGTTGCTTTTCAAGAAACAGCGTAGCACAAGTCCAGTTCTGTCAACGTGATGGCACGAGGTTCTGATAATGATGATGATGGCGATATCCTCAAGTTCAGATGTCGTGATGTTCGGCGGTAGCGAGTCAGTCACTCTCTTTGGTCTTCCCCCCCCGAGCGACTCAATCATTCCGTAATACACCTCTCAAATATAGATACTGCCTTCTCCCCCTCCCCTCTATCCCCTCACACATCCTTGGGACCCATCTTTACAGCACTTGCAAATCCATTGTACACAAATAACCTAGGTTTGCTCTTTCAGCATTGGCGGCAACTCATGGTCCGTCGCCCAGTCGATTCTCCTCTATCTGGCAAGTATTGTACAATAATTGATGCAAGAATGGCGGTTCTGGCACGCGTATATGTCCGCAAAAAGGATTGTGCTAAATATGTGTAGTGAATTGAACCCGGGTATCCTTCATTTCCCAACCCTCCTCCCTCCTCTTTAGTTTTTGAATATTAAGTAAGGTCAAGAATATATTTTAATGATTGATTTTTTTTATTTTGGCGTTGCGTTCGTCATCATCTTCATAACCTGTTCATGCCCAATGGGTTGACATAGTTGTTTGGGTTGCCGTCTTGGGAATAGACCCCTGGTGATTGTCCCCGAGCATATGTCTCTGTGGGATCCCAAGTCACCGTCGCTTGTTGCGGTTGTTGTGGTGGGCGTGGCGAGGAGAATGATCTCGCTGGCGTGTGATATCTCTGCGTTTGACCGAAAAAGTCGGGCGTACGACGACCGCTCTCGGGGTCTTGGTTATGGCTGTGCATGGTAGGGCTCCCCATTCCTGATCTGGCCAGCGTGGGGGAGATCGGAGTCACTACGGAGGGTGTTACTGATTGTTCCATGACCTTCCCGGAATCGTCCCGGGATAGCATCTCGTACGAACGTGTATCTTTCTTCAGGTCGTCGAGCCGCGCATCGACTGAAACAAACTCTCTCTTGCTCCGGCTAGGGGAAGAGATCAACAAATCACGCCAGCCCGTAATCATGGACCAGCGGCCGAGGAGGAGACAAAGCCAAATGCCGTTCATCTAAAGAACAAACCCGTGTTAGTAAAAGTGTGACCTTCGTGTGACAAACAGGGTGGTTAGGAAATTTACCCCGAGAAGGAAAAGAACAGCGCCAACAGTTGGCATATTGACCACCAGGGCACTTGCAAGCTCCAGGCAGGGCTCCTTATCCCCACCGTTCGCGAGCAAGCAGAGAGCCCAAGGACGAGCAATGGTGCTGTCATTCTTGACAGCCTCGACAGTGTTGTCTTGGAAAACGAAAACGACGGAAAAGAAAATGACATCGGCGATGATGATCAAGACGATAGCGATACCTCTCCACTGCAGCGCAATCACGCGGCGTACGCGACGATAGGCCTGCTTAGGAGTCATGGTCCGGATGCTGTTGGTGTAGGATGGCATGTTGGAGCCCTCGGTTGAAGCGCTGTTATCGGCCAACGATGCGAGGTAAACCTTGATGCAGTAGCCGAATGTCGCGAACTGAATGATAATTGTCAGGCCGGAGAAGACCAGAAGCGGGATCCAGAGATCGGCAAGACTGTTCTTGTGGTTGATATGGCAGGTCTGTCCGAATCGGAACGACACACCGCTCAAGAGGAAGGCGAGAACAACGCCCACACCAGGGAGGCCCCAGCCGACAACCTGAGCAAACCACATAAAGTTGCGTCCCACAACAAGCTGCCAGCAAATCTGAAGGTGCAGGGAGAGCGCGCGCAAGAAGACCCAAAGTACACCTGCCCATCCTCCCAGGATAATAAACATGCCGGATGCCGCGCAGACTGAGCTCGTCTTCATCGAGTTGGGTGTAATTGCGTCGAAACATTGTTCGGGCTGGGCTGCCAGAGGGATAACGAACCCAAGCTATCAAGGTCATCAGCATGTTGACCCAAAATCAGCTTGCAACAGCGGCCGACCTACATTCATAAACACCACTGCCGTGGTCAAGGAGATACTGAGATAATGCCGGAAAGTCTTTTCAACCGGCAGCACAGCCCAAGAGAGCAGGAGGAAGACGCAGCCAACTGTGCTCACGACCGACACCCAGTTGGCCGCTTCACTCATCGTCTCGAAGGTGTCTGGGTAGGCCCATTGTGTCATGGGGCACGGTAAGCAGCACGTTGCGTCTAAGTATGGTTGGCACACTCTGCCCTCAATAACTGCACAGGCACGAGATTAGCAACGTCAGCAAGTCCACCGAGGACAAAGCCGTGACTTACAGCCGCCATTATCAAAACCCGCGACGTTCAAGAATGGCTTTGGACATTCAACCTCTGTTCCGTTCGACATCTTGGCGTCTCTCTGAATGACCGACGTTGTCGGTACTCCACGTGTATTCCACAATCCGATCCACCCACTTTCAGTCAATATCCCCCGATCCAGATGGCCGGGATGATATGAGATGTCGATCGTTCAACCTCCAGACTGGGATTCCTAGTTTCGATTCCAGCACAAGTCGAATCCTCCAGTCGACTATTCGGCCACGTGAGTCGGTGGAAGCTATGGTGATATGGGCGCGCGGATGCAGATCTAAGAATCCATTCGAGCTCGGAATCCAGTCCTAAATGTTTCGGTTCGGTTGCTATATGGCGGTACGAGGACGTCGGTCTCGGTAAAACAGATCAAGGTGGAACGTGGCGCAAGGAAGTACCACGGCAAGATTGTAAGGGCCCAACGTGGTCTGAACTGGGGAAAAAGGATTGTTCGTTGGGATGGGCAAAGGAAGGGGAAAAGAGAAGAGCAAAGTCACCAGAGAGCAAGGTGACTGGCCGGGTCGCGTCGGGGTGTGGGACATATGTACATTGGGGGACGAGCGGTTCTCCTGGTCTCCCGGTGTCGAGATGTGCGACTGGGTCTTGGGTAGCATCGAGACGCAGCAAGAGTCTGGAAGTCCACACGAGAGGGTGACCTCGGCCAGGTTGGCCGCCGTGGACTAGCGGGGCGTTGTTCCATGAAGCTGATCGAGGGTCATCGCCCTGCCGCTCCGTCCAAAAGGTGCATCTGCCCCGAAGTGGCATCCGAAAGCACGGCCTCTCATTGGGGGAGGACGAGGGTTTTCTCGTGGATAACCGGGGGAGGAGGGTCCAGTTGCGATGGAGGGGCCGAGAGGGGGAGGGTGTGGATTAGTGTATTAGCCAGGGGGGGCAAAAGCCTGGGCGTATGGGCGTGCAGAAAGGACCGGCTGCTTCGAAGTCAAGCCACAGCCATGTCCCTGGCTGCCTGGATACCCAGCCGACCCGCATTCTGGACAGGGGCTGATGGCAGGGGTCCATCTCCACTCCCTCTTCCATTCCGCTTCCCACAGTTGCCCAATTAAGCAAGTGGGAAGAGCTCTCCATGAATAGAGACGGGACAACGGAATACGTGTTGTGGTAAAAGAGGCCAGAGAAAAGAACTAATTGAGAGACGAGTGCAGTGTGAGCCGAAGACGGACATATACTACATGATAATCATGACACCTAGCTGTACGATCGCTGCCTCAGTGGCTGATGACCTGAGATTCGGCCGAGGAGGCCGTTGACTGCCAGCGCCGATGACTGAAGCCCACGACCGTTGTGGGGGCTGAAAGTCAGGTTGAACAAACTCGAGATGTCTCAATCATCTCCCAGCCAAGTCTCGCACTTCAACGCTTGGCTTTCTCTGTCAAAACTGCCAACTGCATATCTTGAGATCAGGGTGTGGAGCGAAATATATTGCGGATTGGGCGTGTGAGAAACAGCTCCATCCTCGCCGTTTTACTGTCGGTGGCCGGGTGGAGTGAATCGATCCTTCCCCGCGGTGAGCAACGTATCGGACCTCTCCGATCCACCCAAGGTCCAGAAAGTCTCTTCATTGTGCCACTGACGCGCTCAGGAAGCCAGAGGCTGCGCATTCTGTGTACCCAATCCGCATCAGTCGTGATGGCCTCAGGGACTGGGCAGTCGCAGACGCCCCATTCCGTACCGACAGCCGGCATATAAAGAGTTCGGTGCTTACAGTCAGTCTTTGTAGAGGACGGGAGTTGGTTTCTACAAATCTACCAACCACATTTACGCCACGATCCCGTCTCATGTTGTACATACGGGGGCTGCGCCGCATCTTTTTATTCTCGCGGGAGGCGGAAACATCCTCACTTCTGCAAAAGGTCTTCACCGTGACAGCCGTCGGTGAAGCCCTAGCGGACCTCGTGTTGGCTTGTTCTGCACGAAATCGTCGTTCATGCAGGTGCCATGGGCGGCTGGAAGCGACACGCACCACCGTTCGACAGCCAAGAATGCTCAAGACCTTCGCTTCCATTGTTCCAAACCCTCCCACTACTGCATTTTCTGAGAATAGCTTCAGTGTAATTTCATTATGCGACTTTTGATTAACAACAGATTGAAATTCAGGCACCGCCAGCATCAGCTATACAACCAAACCCAGACGTGCCAGACTGTTGCAATTCTGACATCGGGACAGAAGCAACTTGGTTGATGATCCGTTAGCCGGGAGAGTTGCTTTTTTCATCGTGAACCCTCCCCAGCGGAGAGAAAGTCGCCGCTGAACCTGGACTGCCACGAGACGTCCATAACCATCGCGTCTTGGCTGAGAAAGTGTTGTAGGGCATTGGAAGAACAGGGTGCGTCTGGATTCATGCACACTGTGAAATTTCAAAAAAGATCACTCTTGACCAATCCGGGCAGTCGCTATTGCGCTCAGACAGTTCGGCTATGCCTGCCGGGCAGGAACCTACAGTATTCAACTTCTTGACTGGCCTGAAGAACTTGGCGATTGCACCATTCAGGAGCTCTTGTTTTATCCTCAAGATGATGACCCGGTTTTCTGTCCCCAGGACCCCATAACGACGAAGCTGGTAAACGGCTGACAAGACGGCAGAGAACGCATTTCATAGGCCACATTATGTCCAGAAATCCCACCGACTGGTTTCCGTCTCAGCATTTCGCAGATCTTACTTGCATTTTTCGTTGGGTTGGAATCGCATCATGTCCGCACAAGAGGGTGTGGTCCGTTGCGGGTAGTCCACACCACCATTTCCTAACTTGTACGCAAATGGGATTGGCTGATTTACTCGCTTCCCCAGGTGTGTCCTGAAGTCCCGTCTTCACACAGCCCTCAACCCCAGCATTGCATTCTCCCGAAATTATGTCTGTTCCTTCGATGCGAAAAAAGGGCACTCGATAGTGCTTAGGAAGTCTAGGCTCGAGGATAGATCAGGGCAATTCCAACATTTGTGCAGGGCATGGCCAACCCTCAATCGCAGGCGACCGTTGACGCCAACAACCCAGCCAAGCCTTCTCAAGACATTATCATCGTGTGTTCGTCAGGTTCAACGGCCAACAAGCACCAAACTTAAAAATGACGTTGTCGGCTATCCAGCCAGATCATGGACCACATACACGGAGGGCAACATCCTCCCATAGGCCGGTTCTGCCCGCCTCTGTCACAGAGACCACCCGGCAGAACTGTCCCAATCATCACAGGATTTGCCGTCCCGCCAGCATGGCCCTTCCCCCGTTCCCCACAGGTCGCCCTGAAAGCTCAGAAGTCATGGGACTTGAGCCACGGCGCGTACAATACCAGCCGAACGAAACCACGTTTTCATTTTTTGAGACTACCTACCTTACCACGACGCCGATTATCACTCTCGTCATCAGTTTCACAACAACTTCTGTTCGTTTCACCCCAAAGCTGATGTCACACTGTGAAAAGGTTACCGTGGGAGCGTGGCCATCGGCCCGGCAAAGGCTGCTGGATGTTACAAGACGGCATATCTCCAAGACCTTTCTGACATCCAACATACGTAGTGCAGTCAGGTCCCAACCACTCGGTACCTAATTTGTGGGCTTCGTGAGGCCAAAAATGCCTTGTCCAAATGAAGCAAACACCGCTGTTGGGCGATACAAATCGGCATGAAAGTCAAAGATGCACTTCATACTTTCGCTAGCAGACCTGGCCGTTTAGGTTGACGGCGAGGACCAACTACCGAGCAGTGAAGACAAGGCGGTGCCTGCATATCATGGTACGAACCACTCGTGATCCTCAGCACCAGAACCACAAGTCTGTGGCGATTGGAAAACGGCAGTTGCGCACCCAACCAAACCCCCAAAAACCAGTCACCTTCAACATACGAGGCCATTCCGAACGGGCCAGGGCGGGCCGGACTCATCGACAGGCGGTTTTTAGCCCGCCTCCTGAGTTTGACGCCCTCATGCTCTCACGCCCTCCCCGAGCCTCCTTGACCGAGCAATAATTCCCTCTCATTCATACAGCCACCACCAGAGCAGCTGCCTGCATATTGTTGATTCTTGGTCCCCGAGGCCAAACTCTGGGCAGTCTTCACATTCACCGTCCACAATCTTCTCATCACAACATGTGCTCCCCCAAACCTCGGTCCAAATGTCAAAATATTGTTTTCCTCCTCGCAAGCCCCTCACAGCTAGCCACACCACGCCTGCGCCCCTGATGTATGGCGACGTACCTTGACGAATCTGGGTGTGGATAAGTGCCATCATTTTCTAGGTGAGGTTCTAGAATTCAACTTGTTCAAAGACCAAGAGCCAGGGCTGGACGGCAGCTAACTTGTTCAGAGCAAACCCCGCTGTCCTCCCCGACCCCAAGAATTTTGATGCGCCTTTGGTGGGTCGCTGACAATGACCGTGGCTCGGTCAACTTTTTGGAGGGGAAAAATGCGATTCTTGTTGGTGGTGACAGGTGGAGGGGAGGGGCTGGGCCGAGGAGAGTCCGACTCATTGGTTCACCTACCTGATTAGGAAGGTCAGCTAACAGCAGCAGCAAGCCACTCGCGACATTCTCTTTTTTAATTATTCTTCACAGGTTCCAAAAAACGCCACTATCATCCGCTCTAGCCATATCTTATCACGATTCCCACTGTTGCATTTTGCTCAACGGTGGTGAGGTGATGATAGTCCTCCGCGGTGAATGAAGGTGGTGTAATTCCGATCGTCCGGTTTATGTCTTGGGGACAATAAAAGTCAAACAGACCGTTGGTGCGCTTGTCATCATGAACCATATGAGGGCACAGAAGTCTTTTTTTTTCTTTTCTGCATGGTTCATACGACACAGTGTTTGGTTACAGTGCGTGGGGGCTTGGGTTGCGTTGAGACCCCTGAAAACAAAAACACCAACGACAGTGACGGTTACGACGGCATGGGTGATGCATGGCACTTCAACTCAGCACTACATACGGTGAGACGATGGGACGGTGGTGGTGGGTTTTTTTTTTCTTCTATTGAAAACTTGCAGTTGGAGCTGATGCAGGAACCGACAGGAACACTCGCATTGCAGGTTTGGTAGTTGCATTTGGTAGTGTCTTGACAGTGGAGGCGATTACGGTAAGGGAAAAGAGAGAAAGTTTGGGTGGGTTAATATAGGTCAGACGCCTGAGAGGGAACTATAGAAATCCGGGTGGGTTTTCCCAAGCGAACTGCTGGTATGTATGGTGTTTAGGTTTGGCTATGGGATGATGGGGACTTGTTGACCATGAGGTAGGTTGATCAATCTCAAGTCATCCTACGACCTCTTCGGTCAGTCAACTTAAACAGCGTTAAATCATAATAAACCCCAATACATCACGTTTAAATTCCCCTATTTTATTTCAGACTCCTCACACCATCTCATCTATACGACATAGAAACGCTCCCGAAATTCATCATTAACGAGACAACCGCAACTCATTCGCCGCCAAAGATGAGTATCAACGACAGAAAACTCTCGGAGATATTCTAACTCACCCATGCAAGTGACAACCCCATTCATCACAGTCGTATTCCCAAATGAATATAGCCTGAAGAAGAACAATCTTTTGCGCACAGACTGGAACAAACTCCGACACACAGACTGGAAGGGACAGCAGAACAAACACACAGACATCATCATGCCAGGAGGCTCTTCAAAAGATCTTGGTAATGTATCGCTTCCCGGAATGCCGCGCCTGTTTCCTCCTTCTTGTCCCCGGAGGGGAAGTCTGCAGTTTGATGTTGATCATGATACTTAGCCGGGTAGGGTTCTCAAGCTTCACTTTTGTTTCGTGTAGCTTTTTGCGTCTTCTCCCGGGCTCGTTTCTGCTGCAGTTACGATGCATGTCTCCGTCACCGTTGCATCTACTGTATGTATGCTGATGCCCTTCGTTTCCCAGTTTCGGCAGAGGCATTCGCTCGGTATGCATCTACTGCCGGGTAGGTTTCCACCGTGTTTCGAACCTTTGCTCGAGATAAACACCATCGTCGTCACTTTGCTACAACGTGATGTTCGGTGGCTCGTGGCGGGTGGCTTGGTGTAGTGTTGCACACCCTCCATCGGTTCTGTTTCGCCCTCTGTAGCAAGTCTGCCCAGGAAGTCTCACCTTCATCCCAACTCTCAAGATGTGTCGTTGCAACCGACAACAACATCATCACCACAACCCTCCATTACACAGCCCAGCAGTGATCAACAACCCCAACCCCCTTCCTCCCCATCACCCCGAAAAGAAGAGCCGATCAGCCGACCATGTATGATATACCTCGCGGTGTTATCGCATATGTATTCTGCAAGGGGTACATCAAACTCCCTCTTCAGTTTAGCAAGTTCAACATGCAATACAACATTGGCATTCTTCAGCAACACACTCAACTCCCAACAAAAAAAGCAAAAAAAAAAAAAAAAAAAAAAAACGGATAAAAGGCAACAACCGTTCCAAAAAGGCAATTGCTCTCTCAAAACAGACCCCCTGTGATGAATATCACCAAAATGAAAAAAGTCTGAGCGCTGCTGCTCCCAACGATGAGGCTAAAAAAGTGACAGATATCAAAGGGGAAAGAAGCAAAACCGAGCGCGACGACACTACGGACGCAAAAAAACACGTGTGGCCCCTGTACCGTCGTCGCGATAATCCAGCGAAACCTTGACCCCGAGATTCATCGGTTGGTGAGTCCTGTAGCCGGGAAGGTGAAGCCAGTGAAGTGTGTTCTCGGCGCCTAGATGTCCCATCGGTGGAGTCGCCCGCTGGTGGACGGACACACGCTACCGGTAGCAGATTCCGTGCCTCTTTTCGATTGATTTATTACGTACTTCGTGTTTGATGAAAACCACCAGAATGTGTGTGCTGCTTCTTGATAACATTTACTCCGCAGACTTGGCGAGTTTGCTATCGTGCTGTATCATTATCGTCAACTTCGTCTTTTCTAGCATTTTGTCCTGTTAATGCCCTGCCTCCCAGACCCGACCTCACCTGCCCCATCAGCAGAAAGCTTGTTCCCTCGAGCGCGAAAAAAAAAAAAGCAAAAAGAAACCCTCTCCTAGCGCCCCGTCGCGATGAAGCACGCCGTCCAACGCCCTTCGCCCCGCAATCTTTCCGGATCCGAGAACGGGCACTGCTGCTGCTCGCTAGCTTAGGGTCAACGGCCGATATTGCGGCATGGGGTAGGTAAGCTACCCTAACGATGTTCGGCTCATGGTCCGACGACACTGGCCTTGTGGACGCCGAGAAAAACCCCAAGCAGGGGGCAGGCACTCCTGTTGAGAAGAGGGGTTCATCATCTGAGACCGACGAAAAGGGCTCCATGTGAAAAGCATGTGAGCCAGGATGTATCTCGCCAGATCGTAGATTGATCAACGATAAAATTGCGCAAGGCAAGTTCAAAAACCCACCCGGCGAATGTTTCGAATGATCAGCAAGAGACTCCAGTTCTCACGATCCTGTCCGTGAACATGGAGCCCATATGGCGTGGTGTTGTATTACAAAGGGGTGCGCCCGCGCTTTGACAGGTGGGGAGGGAGGCAAACGTGTGGAGGGTTGGGCCGAGAACACTACTCGTCGCGGACATTTGTTGCTGCTGCCTCGTGAGGCTACCTGTCGCCATCTAGGACTGGAAAGACTGTCCGGTTCGCGTGGTATCCTGGGGCTTATTGTTGCAGGACAAATTGGGTGTGTCGTGTATTACTTTCGGTCCGGTTCCGCAGCCCCGGGAAAGGGAGTGAGCCAGCCGGCTTCTGTCCGTCAGTGACAAGAGAACCAACCTGTCTCCGAACATGGCTGCGGTAGCATTATAGGTGACCACCGTATTCTGCGAGTCTGTGGTGAAGAGCAGTCCTTTCGTGCGAGAATGGCCCGCAGTGATCCAAGGCATTGCGACGTTGAAGAATTGCGGATGCCACATCCGAACAATGGGAAAATCTCTCCCCAAATGAGACCACTTACCTGGCAAGGGCCTCCTGATTCGATCTCGCGATGGACCAAAACAGATGGTGAACGGTCGATCATGGGCGGCTCCAGATCCGGTTTGGTACCTATCTTGTTAGTGAACGGCATGATAACGACATGCCGCCTTGTGCCTCAAATCAACCGGTATCAAGGCTGAACGAAGCCTCAGTAAGGGATGACAAGCAGGACGATGGGTCTTGAATACTCCTGAGTGGTACCATGGTTCTCACTTTTCGGGTTTCTGCGTCCCCTGGCTCCGCCAAGGGGCTCTCAATCCGAACGGTTGGGTCCCCCGGCAGCGGATGTCTTTCCATGTTGATGCTGTCCCGACGGTCAGCAAATCCTCTCCCCAGTACGGGTTCGTAGAAAAGCGGGGTGAAGCCAACTGGCAAGAAAACTCTGAGGCGCGAAGGATTTAGATTGGACGGCTTCTTTAATGACAGGATGGCTGGTCTGTCCTTGATGGCAGCGAGGGTGAGAAGAAGATTGAAATCAAGGTTGGTCAAGGGCGCTGGAGAATTAAAAGCAAAACCAAGGAAAGTACGGTAGGTATCTAGGCGTGTTACTAATGGTGGATTTCTTGAGTTGAGGGAAGGAATGACTTGACCAAGGACACCATGGACGACTAATACACAACAACGTAAACTTCCTAACCCTTAGCTACGTTATAGACTATGTTCCTCATGAAGTGTGAAATAAACTGTGCCACCAGCAGGAAGGAAAAGGCTGACGCAGTGACCCAGAGGCGGCTCAGGGGCAACCACACATCACACAAGACACACGAGTTCTGAATGTTCATGATTTGCATTTCCCAGGAGTTGATCCCAAACCAGAAATAACAAAACAAAAATGTCCCCCACACTGAATGAATGGCCGGGGTAGAGCCCATGTGCCAGAATCAAAATGCCAAAAGCGCCTCCCTCCTTTCCTTCCTTTGTTTCCACCAGGTATCATTGTCTACTGTTGATCGACCAAGGAAAAATGATTAGAGCCTACACTCACCAATCTCCACTTTGACATTGACCTGGTAGAACCATTTCCAATCCTCCTTTTGTTATGATGTATGCTTATGCCCACCAGACCATGATGCTATAGACTTGAAAGAAAAAAACTACAGTTTAAAAAACGCCCATGATGATGCCGAGTGTTTTACCCCTGGGCGTCAACAAAGACGTCATCTTGTGAGTCTTCTGTGTCGGCTCGCTTGGGATTCGCAGGCAAGGCCTTCTTCATGTCGTCGTGGAAGTCAATTAGCGGCCCGGCCTTAGCCTTGTCGCCTGTTGCAGCCAACATTGTCTGAATCTCTGCTGTACTGCGATGGTTGGGGTCCAAGGGAGGCTTCTCCCCTTGAATTTGTTCCAATGAAACACTGCTTGCTTTCGTGGACATAGAATCTTCCGAAATCTTGGTTGGTAGGGTCGGGGTCAGGGCCGGTGCTCTGCTGTCATCGGCTGATGGTCCGTCATTGTTGAGATTGATGAGATTGCTGTCATTGCTGTGGGCTGTCTGAGGGCGTGACTCAGAAAATGATGCTCTTGGTGGTATCACGATCCTTTTCTCACATTTTTGGCCTGGGATGATTGGATAGATGGCCATGATCTGGGCCGCCTGCTTCTCTGGTGTCTTTCCGTCTCTGTACACAGTTGTTAGCTTGTGCCCTCAAATTGACCGACGATGGCGTCAAACATTTGAGCATTGATAATCCACTCGAGATCTTCCTCGCCTTCCTCGGATCCGCCAGGACCGCCTCTAACTCTCCTAAACAGTCTGGGGTGCCATTCGACACCCTCATTTGCTCTCAAAGCAGCCTCTTCGCGCTGGGTCTCCTCGATTTTCGTCTTTTCGTCGGTTGCCAGCTCATGGTTACGTTCTTTGACTGCTTGGGCAGTCTTAGCCCACAGCCTTTGAGATTCTCGTTCTTCTTGTTCCTCAAGCGGTCGGCTCAGAGGGGGACTATGCTTTGACTTCGTGGCGTTGAAGAACATCTCCTTGTGGCCAGTCTGTAGGGTTTTAGCATTGTGCATCATAGCGGCGCTCAAAATCACGTACCTTGACGTTTCTGAGAAACATCTCTTCGCTCCACAGTCCTGAAAGCTCATAGAGCACCTCGCCCGTTTCCTCATTTTTCACCGTTCCACCAATGGCATTATACGTGCCGCTGACCCAGCCCTTGGTCTTGAACTCAATGTCGGCAACAAGGCCGGTCTCTGGACATCTCACATAACTGTGATCTCCCAGCTCATATTTCATTTTACCAAAGAGAATACCTCTTGCGTACATGTTCGGCTGGGTGAGGATGCTAAATAGTCGAATTGTGTAAGTGCATTGTGCGAAGCTGCAGCAGTGCCGGAACATAGGGTGCATATGCTTACTATCTTTCTCCCTTGGTAGGATCCTTGCCGCGATTTTGGAGGGTCAAGATGGCAATGCCTTCCATCATGCTAGCGGCGGAGTTACCCAGGAATTTGCTCCTGGGTTTTAGCGTCCCATCCACCCGAATGTGGTGACCAGGTACCATATAAAAGTAGCTCGACTTTGGAGGATGGTGAGAGGTTTGCTCAGAAATGTAGTACGCTCTGGTGTTGTCGGGGAAGTCCCAGTAGCACGAGAAAATCTCGCCCAGAATGGGATTCAAAGGCTTCTTGACACCACTAAACAGGCGGGTTAGTAAACAGGCATGACTGGTTAGATATCAAAGGGACTCACGGAGGGCGAATGTGCCAGCCGCTCAGGTAGAATTTGACAACGCCTAAAAATCTTTCGACCGGATCTTCAATCTGAGGAATCGGCAGCAGCATTTCGGGATGGCACATAAAGCTATAGCGGTTGTCAGCTTCAGTCCTCCTCTCTGTTCCTTTGAGTAGCGGAGGCAGGCGTACTTTGTGATCCTTTCCAGCATGGAACGGGGCTCCAAGATGAAGGTAGGCAGAACGACTCTACTCAGATCGGCACCAGGTCTCAACTGGGATATGATGTGGGAAAGGACTGGATACCGGTGTCAGTAGGCGTATATGACCGGATAGCCCTGGAGTGGGTGACAGACCGTTGCCCTGATCGGGCTCGACTACGAGGGTATCATCTTCGATAGGGTCTGATCCGTCGACAGAGGATCCTCGGCTGCCTACGAAGAAGCGGCATGTTAGCAACAAATATGGTCATATATGATCCCGGATGTCCAGTCTCTTGCCTCCCTTGGTGATGCTGTCGGTGCGCCGGTGATGAACTTCAACTGGCTCGCCGTCTACATGATGCATCTGCTCAAAATAGGCTCTTGACAAAGTGGAATCGCATGCGACTCACTAGCATTAGAGGTTGCCCTTCGGCGCCCGGAGACGAGTCCCATGACCATAGTTTCAGACTTCTGTTTCCTTTCGACTTCACCACTACTCGCGGCCTTTTCGGCAGAAAAATGTTGAGGAAAATAAAGAAAAGTGGAGATTTGGAGGGTAGGATGCACGATGGAGGGTCGGAAGAGTTGTGAGTATCTTGTACTCGGCACGGTATTGCTGCGCTATGGTGTTGCGAAGCCAGGAGAAGGTCGAATTCTGGTGCCTAGAGGCTTCGCAAGAGGAAACAGAAAAAATTACGTCGTTGATCTCTTCACAGGCAACACCAGGCTCCGGATGACGAGCGGGATTCGCAGCTGCCAGAACGGCCGGGGCGGGGCAGGGAGCTGGGTGGAGGGTCTGGACCAGGGGAGCAATGACGTGGGGTCCTTGTCAACAGGCGCCTTTTACATCATTTGTTGGGCAACAGATTTGATGGACATCAAAGACACTCAGTACATCAAGCGCGGTGAGAGGCCGGCAACGCCTAGACGACACCTCATGCGCCCCAAGACCACGAGGCCTTTCCAAAGAGGGCAGCTGGAAAGATGATTCCGAATATGTGCCCTCTTTTACACCATAAAGCATCTGCAAGTGCTCTTCTAAATGTCTTGGATCGAAGACTTTGGAAGAGATTCTTCTTCCATGCCATGCTACCCACGTGGTGGGGGTGAGGGACGGAAGAGGGGTTCAGTCCGACCCCGCAGGAAGTCGCTGTTCTTTGTGCCGCCACCGTCATGACAGCTGTAGCGGCGGCATTCGAACACATGCGCCGGCGTACCCGTCAACGGGAACGATCAAGATCGGTGATGGCGGAGTTGAAGTGGATTCTTATCGGTCTACGGTGCACCCATGATCCGGCAAGGTCGACCCGGGGACTACAACTAGTTACCGCAGCTCATGGTATCGTGCAACCCTAACCCTCACGATACTGGCCCAGGCTTGAATTCATATCTTTGTGCATGTCTCATCGAAAGACGAAGATGCATATATATACTGTAACCAGGGTATCTATTCGTGTAGCGCCAGCACTTACATATATAGCAGGCATAACATCTGAGGGTACGTGTTTTTAGATCATTCTTCCTGCCATGGTCGTCAACTATCTCGATTCCTCGCTCAATCTCACCAGTCACAACAGATGTGTAGGGCTCAGTCTGGAAACCGATGTCACTGAGGTTATAGATGGAAGCATCGACTGACATGAATCACAGCACCGGTTGAGGTTGCACAACACATAGGAATTCCAGATACCGCCTTGGTCCAGACTCGCCCAACTGCCTAGGCGGCCGAATGGTGGTCTGGGGACCTGAAGCCCATGCCTGTGGGCTAGTGCAAAACTTCAGATGGTTCCTCACCATGTTGAAAATGAAGGGATCATTGATAATTACTGCATCAGCCGAGCAGGTCGAGACATGATTTTCAAGCAGGAGATAAACCAGTTCTTTCTAGACATCAATATCATCACAGGTTAGGTAGTACAGGTACGCCCTGCCCCTTCCTTACCTTGATTACGGATGATGAACCCTTCTTTTGACGTTGAATTCCTGGAGCCGCAGATCGACATGGATAGACGGCCCCCAGTGCCGTTTCAGGCGTGGGCACGCTAAAAGCCATCGATACCGCTGCTTGGCCGTCTTGCAGCATGCCCGGTCCAGGTTCCGGGCAGGGCAGGGCAGTACGACACCAGCACACAAAACCCCCAAAATATCATCTCGTGAAGATCAAGTTCAGCTGCACGCTTAATGCACCGTTACATCAGGGCCTTAGTATACGATTCCACGCTGCCTTCGTATTGATGAAGTCTTTTATCAAGGGAACCCAGCCAACCAGGTGCTTGCTTGGCCGACGAAACAGCCAATGGATGCCCAAGTCACGAACGTGGAGACTGGAGGGGACTACTGCAGCGGGAAGATGGGCCCGTTCTCGACCCTGAAACATTGAGCCATCTCCAGCCAGCTTCACCTCGAGATCTTCAGCAGACAGAAATGGGGGTGGACCGGCCAGGACATAACAAGACAAAGACATGGAAAAAAGAGTGTGACGAGAGGGTAAGCTTCCCTCCCTTCTGCAATTGCTTGCCTGCTTCGTTGGCCAGCTCGCAAAGGAGTAGTAACACACGAGTCCGGACTTTTGAGGCGCGGGCATTGGATTTCCATTCTCTCAAGACGCAGTTCAGGTGCATCCACTGCTGAGCGGCTGTCTCCCAGTTTAGGAAGTAATTCCCTTGCATCACTGGCGGTATGGTACCTCGCTGGACAGCCCTGGTGCCCCGCATTACCCGCTAACATCAACCCTCGCAGCAGCAAGGTTTCCCGCACGTCCAGTTCATCCCAGGCCCGCACCACACACCACGGGTCCACGAACCACCACAACTTTGTCTCATTTTTCCCATTGAACATAAAACTTGTCCTCTCTCACACCATTCTCCTCGAACCCGGCTGCCCGATCCGTCACCTCTGGGCTCGATCGAGCCACATGCCCACCCACGAAGCCCATACGAAAGGGTCCAGTCGGCAGCTCCACAATACATTGTTGGGCTGCCAGAGCATCGACGACGAGCACATGCCCGCCTTCCGTTCCGGTCGTGGAAGCCAGCTTGCCAGTACGACCGGCAATTTCCTGCCCACACGCAGCAGCAACAACGACTGGACAACGTGAACGAGTACAAGCTCAATGATGGAGAACGAACCCCCCGCCATTTCTGTGCAGGATGATGGCAAGGGATCAAAAAGGGGTCGAATTATGGGGAAGCTCTTTGGACGCGACCGAGATCGAGACCGAAAGGGGTCACAGGGTGCCGCTGATTCTCGTGACCTAAACGACTTCTTCCATGGTCCTGGCGACACATTACAAGTCACCCATGCGGCACCTCCCATGCTCGCGAAACTCGACACCAAGAGCATTTCGCGATACACCAATGCGCTTCAGGTTCAGGGGACCGGAAGCAACAACTCGCAACAATCCCTTTCCATACGATCCCAAAATGGTAGTCCCAAGAAAAGCAAATCTAACAGAAGGGGATTGGTTCTTAGATTTGCAGAAACACCCCCTGAGGTTATGGGCGAGGGTGGTGACATCTGCGAAGTACCAACCATCGAGATCTCGAAACGTCGCAGAGCAAGGCCGCCACCTTCTCCGATTCCTCCTCGTCATACCGATCTCGGTAACAGTCCAAGATTGCCGATCCGAGAAGCTCAACCAAGCCCGGGGACGTTTGACCCAGCACCTCTCCGACGCACCCAGACAGGTTTCTCCACGACCTCGGATTCCCCCGACTCAGATATGTCTGCTTCGAGAAACCCATCCGCTCGGCTCCTGGCAAATCCCATGGTGGATCATGACGAGAGGCGGAGGTCATTCATAGAAATTCAGCAGGCTGAAATGCGGGAAGCCGAAGGACAGGCGTTTGTCAAGGCGGTTAGAGCTGCTTCTGGTGACAAGTCCAAGTGGGACGAAGCAGAGGCTGCACCACCTACACCACCAGAGCCAGAGCCCGGATCGGCCATGACTGCGTCACCAGAGCCCATTCAAACACCCCGATTCCCACCACAGCCGTCGCCAAACCCTCCAACCTCAGCACCACCGCCAATTCCAGCCAAAAGACAACGACCTCATCCATCTCCTATTCCGCCACCACCGCCAGAGCATGCCCCACCGCCATACACACCGTCAATGCCACAAACAAACTCGCCAGAGAGACTAAAACATGCAGCAAGACAACATGCGCATAGTCCTGTGTCCGCAGTCTCGGCAATCTCAGCAGCCTCGAGCTTCCATCATCCATTTGCAGCGAGGCAAGGAAGCAAATTGGGAGATCACGCGTTGCCAGTCACTCCTCTAATGGGGGGCTCTAGCTTCCAAGATGTTGTGTCAGCAGCAGCCGACGATGCCATGAACACGTTTGTGGAGCGCACTCGTCACCTCTTTGAACTGTTCCGGTTACACGCAGAAAGTGTACGGCCATTGCTCGCCTGTACGCCGAATGAACTCGCCAGGGCGTCTCTTTGGTGGTTTTTGACTGGTAGAATGGCCCTTGAGAATGCCATTCGAGACCGACCCTCGACCCCGGAATCTCAGATGAAGAATGAAATCTGTAAACAACAGGCTTATACCGACTTGGCGAAGGGATACTGGCTGTTGGAGGAAATCATGCCTGAGATTGTCAACAGCGGGCGTAGTCCAGTTGACAGGGAAGCGGAGGACGTGCGTGCCACTCTTGCGTCGAGCCTTCGGAAGCTGTCGGTGTCAATGAAGCGAAATGGTTTCCTGCCGCCAGAAGAGCCCTTTCTACCACAAACCCTCGATCGAACCATTTGGTTGGAATATCCTCAGTTGCCAGGCGATCTCAAGTCCATGCTTTGGGGGTCATCCAGCTTGGCTCTCTCACAAAATCAGCTGGCCAGCTCTGGCATGAGCATCCTTGAAACGCTACCACTGGGCGACTCTCCCTCTGCATTCTGCTTTGGCCGGTTCCAAGTCAGTCTCTTCTTGATGGAGAAAGGACGAGAAGCGCAGCGCATTCATCTGCCATGTTTCATATCGATTGTCAGACCCCAATCGCAGCCTGATATTCTGTTTGTGGCCGCAAGCCAGAATGGAGCTGTTCAGCTACGGATCTCTGGCAACAAGAGCACCGGACCGGTATGGGAAGATGTTCGTTGGCGTTCAGACAGCTGCACTTTGGAAGTCGCCATGCCACGAGGCTTTATTGTTATGATACAGTGCTCTCAACCAGCCTTCCAGACCCTGCGAAGCATGTACGAGTTCAGTAACAAAGTACATTCCACCCTGTACCCGAAGCAAGACGAAGCTTGCGTCTTCAGATCAACCCTCCGGTCTTTTCAGTACTTCGATAACGACCCGCAGGCCAGACAGTTTCCGAAAGAGCCGGCTCCAAACTGCGAGATTGCCATGTTTGAGAGGTTGCATAAAGAAGGCGCGGCAACCGGTCCTCGCACATATCACAGAGGTTTCCGGATAGCAGTCATCACAGGTCCAAGGACGAAGACTCTCAGTGGCGTCAACCAGCTGTACAGCCCTGAGGCACCTATTCGGTTTGGATTCTTACGCAGCGACAACAACGAGCCCTCGCTTTCCCTGCGTTTCGAGAATGGTCGTCTTAAAGGGAGCATGGTCATGTCTTTTGCTGACGAAAAGGAAAGAGTCCGGATGCACACACTACTCATTGGGACTGCACTGCATCGGGAGGAGTCGATATTCTGCGAGTCTCCGCTGAAGGGAGCTTGGATCTCGGAGAGGTTTGGCGATTCTCAAGATGGAGGACTAACGGCACTTTCCAACCTCAACTGGAACAAAGTCAGGGTCATCAACCAGGACACAGACGGTGACCGGGCTGCGCACTGTGTGTTGTCTGATAAGCTGCGGGTCATCTTTGAGTTCAAGGACGGAACGATGACTGATCGGATTAACGTCGCGCCAGGGGAGCTTAAGATGCGCCTTGACGTACAGAATCCGAGCTGTATGATGGTCTTCCGTCAACCGCAGGCGGACATTACGCTCGCCGTGACAGAGGCGAATGTCTCCTCTGAATCGGCCCAACGGCTGGCCAGGGCTCTGGATACCATCAAGCAAAGGCCAACCATCAGAACCATCATGTTTCCAAAGATGGAAGACCTACACACCTTTGAGATGGCTATCACTGGGTTCAAGGTGCTTTTTGATGGGATTGCGGCAACATTTGCCATCTCGCGCAGACGAATGGTGGTGCCTATCCACAAGAAGTGGGAGGCCAGTGCTACTCGGATCCAGGTGGTGCAGCAAGAAGGAATCACGCAGATTCTTGCCTTCTTTTCGGATTTTTCTCATGGACAATGCATGGGCTTCAGCTTGAAGGGAACAGATGTGTTTGAATCTTTTGGAAAGCAGGGGAAGGCCGGGCTCAAGATTGTGGATGCCAAGTTCCCGCTGCCGAAGGTGCTGCAGGCTGGGATGGATGGAGCGCAGGACGCGGCGGATGCAGCGTTTTTGTGTTTGGACTTACCTGAGCTGCCCGGGGAGCATGATGATATTTCGATCGTGTTTGAGGATGAGGCTGGTAAGTTGATGCTGCCTGGGATTTGACGAACCTGTTCATCTGCTAATATTGTGGCTTTACAGAACGTGATAAACTTGCTGCATGCTTGCCTGCACCAGTCAAGGGTGGCTCTAGGCTGATCCCAAAGATGAAGGGGTCGAAGGAGTAAGTGGAATTCATGATGGTGGGGCGTTCAAAGATCAAAACAAGACGGGGTTCAAGAGGTTGTTCAGCAGGTCACACGAGATATATCCTCTAAATTTAATTAGTTAATGTTGCTAGCACGGATGGACCGACAGGACAGGGCAAGATACATGAGTCTCTTGGTTGGAATGAAAGCAGTATTTTAGGGTGCATTATGGGGGAAACAGAGCAAGACGGTCATCATCATACAGCGCGTTACAGTCATGTGTATGGTAGTATTAAAACATGCAATTCTTTTTGGAACCTTCTTCAGTCGCTCAGTTCCCTTCATCAGTTGCTCAGTTGCCTTTCGCAAGTAACCGCTGCTTGTATATTACATGAAGTGTATGTGTACGCAGGCTTTAACGAGGCCTGCTTGACAAAAAACGAGGGCCCAAGTCAAATACAGTCTAACGCCCCAACTCCGTGAAAAGTTTCATGACTGGTGAGATGATTACTTCTACTCGTAGTCTCTCACAGCCTTCTGACATCGACTTCGCCCCCCCTCAGAGAGCCAGTCTAGTATCTCCTCCTCGTAGGCTCCGGGCTAGGCGATCTGGTCGGGCTCCTGCTTCTCGGCCTCGTCTTCAACCACTTCTTGGTGCTCAACTCCAGCTCCCTCTCCAGCTCCGGGCTGGGATTTTTACGATGAATAAAATTGCAAAACCCGCCCCTCACGCACCCCTCCCCCGAGTTCAACCTGCAGCACGCCTCCCTAAAGTCCGTCACAGGGCTCAGCTCGCAGTAGATGGGGCGGGCGGCGTACCACCGGCTGTTGAGGTCGTCGCAGGCCTTTTGGGCCGAGTCCTCGTACTTGAAGCGGGCGTAGACGTTGCCGATGAGGTGGTCATTATTGTTGTCGCAGACAACGAGCTCCTCGATCTCGCCGTACTTGCACATCTCGCACCAGATGTCCTCGTAGAAGGCGTCGAAGTGGTTCTGGAGCTGGGAGGGGTTCATCCTGTTCTTCGGGTCGAAGGCCGGGTTCTGGTAGAGGTTGGGCATGAGGATTGTCTGCGAGTAGGAGGGCTTGACGTGCTTGCGGGAGCAGCGGTCGCCGTGGCGGCAGGCGCCGATTTTGTAGTAGAAGGAGCAGTTGACTTTGTCTTGTTCGGTGCCGAAGATGGAGGCGAGGAAGTTGGCCATTTTGGCGGGTTGGTTATTTTTCTTGTCGTGATTGTGGTTTTGTAATGGTGGTGAGATCGTTCGAGTGTTTGGTTATAGATTCGCGGGGATGGATGGGCGAGAACCGAATGGGAGGCTGAAAAAGTGTATTGCGATTCGCGACGACACGAAAGTTTGGTGTTTGGCGTTGCAGTCCGGCAGGAAACACAAGGCAGTGGAAAATATCCACTTGTTCAGCCTGGCGCTGCCACATGTGGCGTTAGGTCCCTAATTGGTTTGACTAAGATTCTGGGGGAAACAAGGCTGAAAGTTGTGTGACACGTGTGTGGCTGAAGCTTCTGGAAGCTCTGGCCAAGCTCGGTCAACAGACAGGGTTCCACTCCGATCGATCCCAATCTCCAATCTGGAACTGATTTGGACCCTTGATCCAACCTCTGACAGAGCAATTGTTACAATTCTCTGGCAAGACCATGAGGCATCCGTTCAACCATTTTGTTTGTCTGACGAAAAACCTCAGCTTTTGCGCGACAATTGACTCTCTTTCCGGGCTACACAGGTTGTCCCATGTTCATCGGGCTTGGTCAGTTATGAATTATGGATTCCTCGGCATTCACCACACTCACAGCCACCGAGATCGTGCAGCCATCGTGGGGGGAGCTAGCGGTGGCTAGATATGAAAATTGCCTCGTTTTTAGCCAACCTCCTGTCACCAAACTTCCCCTCAGATGAATCGGCAGCCATGATCAGCAACAGCCAATGATGAGGGCCAATGGCTCCGCAGTCGAGGTAAGACATGCCGCCATCACCGACTATCTTCTGCGAGAGGCAGCACGCACACACAGCACATTCGGCCTATGGCGACCACGAGTTACCCGAATGGCGGTGTCTGAGGGAGCTTCTTGATACACAGCACACAGCACCCCAGACCTTTTTGAACAACTGTATTACCATTGACAACAACAAACCCCTTTTTGGAGTCTCTGTGCTGGCTTCCGAGATGCAGAAAGGGGCTTCGCTTGCGCAGTGTTGGTCCACATGTTTACCACCTGGCACGTGTGTCGGTTGATAAATTGCGATGGGGAGGCAGGGGAGCCGACATTGCGCTGCGACGGTCAAGGAATGACGAGTTATTTCACGGCGCACGAGCCAGCTGGAATCACAAGTGACAGCATCATCGTTGTGGCTGTTCGAGACATTCTCCAACCGCTTCGTCTGCCGACAGGTTCAACGGACTGGGTTCCGGGTATTCGGATCTTGATAGGGAAGAAAAAAAAACATAAAGACGGGAACAGCGGAAGCACGGGCTCGCCGGTGGGATGGCGGCCGGTGTTCTTCCCGCCGGCTCCTGCGTGTGGGTTCGTAGTCGAGAGATTTTCGGCAGGGATCTATACTTTTAGCGCCTACCCGAAGTGACGGGGCGGCCTCAGGGCCAAGGTCGACTTATGATGCAATGTGGTATCAATTATCAAGCTGCAGATTCCAAGAAGACCTGTTGTCGTGCGACACAGCAGCTACGGCGACGTACACTGTAGCAGTCCAGAGCACACCGGAACAAGGCACAAGCAAGAAACATTGCCATGACTGTGCCAAGGTGACGCGATAGCAGCTTCGCACTCTCTAGCGCAAGGGCCGACCGATGAACAAGCCACCTCTGCACCCCTCAGCTGGGCTGGGAATCTGGGAAAACCCTCTCAGTGCAGGATTCGTAATTCGGAATTGCGCCAGCCAATTCGCGCTCTCCAAAGCCCACGATAGCTTGCCTTTTGGGACCAGCCAAGACCCAAATTGCACCACCAATCCTCGCCCGGCGTAAGGTCCCTACTGACGTAGCACCCGATCTGTTGCTGATCTCCCCGTCCCAGCTGGCCCATCCTTGCCAAGGCCCCACGCAGCTTTTGGACAGCTCCTCCACTTCCAGTTTGAGAGACCTCCACGCCAGGTTGTGGCTTCGCTGTGCTGCTGTTGCTCAATTTCATTTTCCCCTTCCTGTTTCCCCCCCCCCTCCTCTCCTTGAGCAACTCTCTAAAGCCTCTTATCCGGTGGTTCGTAGACCCAACTTCTGCGATTCCAGCCACATCTTTTTTCTTTTCTTCGAGTCTTGTTCTTGGATATCCATTACCTTAGTAGCCTTCTTCCACACACTAGCATTTGCGAGCTTCCAGGTCGCTTGTGCCGCAATCCGCCGCCCACTGACGGAGCTCCCCCGGTTCTGTCTCTGGCAGCCAACCCGACAACAGACACTCGGAATATCGGCCTAGGCCAACCGACATTGCCTCTTCCCCGCCATTGAACCAATTGACCAACGCAAGCGTGGCTGCTGAAGCAGCGTGTACACAGAGACGACCATGGCGACTGCGGTTGCTGCCGCGGAGCTTAAGCAGCAGGGAGCTATCGAGGCTGCTCAGGATCCAGACAGCAAGGTCACCGCTGATGACGCCCAACAAAAGATTGTCGAGGAAAGTCGACGAGCTGGCGTGACGGCCTTCACATTCAACCCTGACGCCAGCCCGGAGGAGAAGAAGGCGCAAGCTCAAGCTGTACGTGTTATTCTTGGCAACGAGTGTATCCCCCCAAAGCTAACCACAAAGTTATACAACAGGCTATACCAGAAGGTTTCCACCGAAACCCAGGTGGTGTCGCCATCGCATCGGATCTTGATACTGATAGCAAGTCTGTCATCGACCTTCCCACACCGTCCAAGGCTGGCGCACTCGAGGTGGTCAAGGCCGAAAATGGCAAGGTCATTGTCGGTGGTCATGTTGAGGAGGACGAAGACAACTGGTGGGAGAAGACCGGTTGGGAACCCAGGTTTGGGTGGCCGGCTGAGTCGAGTCTCGAGGGTGAGAGCATGCTCGACCATCAGACATTACTAGAGACTCAGATTCCCGAGAAGTTCTTTGGAGGTATGGAACCCCCTTTACTGCCCTATGCCGGGCCAAATTTGCTGACACTTGTGTGGTATAGACTGGTATCACAACGCCGCTGTCATTGCTTTTGCCTGCTTGTCCTCGTGGCTGGTGGCTGTTCTTGGTGGTGGTCTCGCCTGGGTATTCATCATTGGCGCAGCTTGCTCAACTTATTACCGCACCTCTCTGCGCCGCGTGCGCCGGAATTTCAGGGACGACATCACTCGTGAACTTGCGCTCAAGAAGCTCGAAACCGATAACGAATCTGTCGAATGGATTAACTCTTTCTTGGTCAAGTTCTGGCCCATCTACCAGCCAGTCCTTGCGCAGACCGTTATCAGTTCTGTCGATCAAGTTCTCAGCAATGCGACCCCTGCCTTTTTGGACAGCTTGAAGCTCAAGACTTTTACCTTGGGTTCGAAGCCGCCGAGAATGGAACATGTGAAGACGTACCCCAAGGCCGAGGATGATATTATCATTATGGACTGGATGTTCAGCTTCACCCCCAACGATACCGCCGATATGACTTCCCGCCAGCTCAAGAACAAGGTGAACCCCAAGGTTGTGCTTGAGATCAGAATCGGAAAGGCCATGGTCAGCAAGGGTTTGGATGTTATTGTCGAGGACATGGCTTTCAGCGGTTTGATGCGTCTCAAGATCAAGCTGCAGATCCCTTTTCCCCACGTCGAGAAGATTGAGATGTCTTTCCTGGAGAGGCCGACCATCGATTACGTCTGCAAGCCTCTTGGTGGTGAGACGTTTGGTTTCGACATCAACTTCATTCCCGGTTTGGAGACCTTCATTATGGAGCAGATCCACGGCACTCTCGCCCCGATGATGTATGCGCCCAATGTTTTCCCCATCGAAGTCGCCAAGATGCTCGCCGGTACTCCTGTCGATCAGGCCATCGGTGTTCTCGCTGTTACTCTTCACGGTGCTCAAGGCCTCAAGAACACCGACAAGTTTGCCGGTACCCCTGATCCCTATGTTCAGCTCTCTTTGAACAGGAGACAGGTGCTCGCCCAGACCAAGGTTATCAAGGAGAACGCCAGCCCCCGCTGGAACGAGACTCACTACATCATTATCACTTCTTTTAATGACTCGCTCGATTTTGACATCTTTGATTTCAACGATTTCCGCAAGGACAAGAGGATTGCCCAGGTTTCTTTCCCTCTCGAGAACGTCGAGGAGGTTTGGGAGCACGAGAACGAAAGATTGGAACTCACCAACGATGGCAAGGCAAGAGGGGTTTTGTTTTCCGATATCCGGTTCTTCCCTGTCTTGGAGCCTAAGAAGCTCGAGGACGGTAGCCTGGAGCCGGCTCCCGAGTCTAACCAGGGTATCTTGCGCTTCACGGTTGAGCAGGCCAAGGAACTTGATGGTGGCAAGAGCATGATCGGCCAACTCAACCCCTACGCGACTCTCACATTGAATGGAAAGGCGGTCCACTCTACCAAGAAGCTGAAGCGCACCAACAACCCTGTTTGGGGCGAAAATGGCTCCAAGGAATTCCTCATCACCGACAAAGCGCATGCCAAGCTTGGTGTTGTTATCAAGGATGACCGTGACATTGCCGGAGATCAGACTGTTGGAAACTACCAGATCAAGCTGGAAGACATGCTCGAACTGATGGCAAAGGGACAGGATTGGTACAATCTTGCTGGTACAAAGACTGGCCGTGTCAAGATGCAGGCTCAATGGAGGCCGGTGGCCATCTCGGGTATTGCGACTGGCAGTGGCGGCTACGTAACACCCATTGGTGTTTTGCGCCTTCACTTCAAGCATGCCAGGAACCTTCGTAATGTCGAGGCTCTTGGCAAGTCTGACCCGTACGTGCGCGTCGTCATGTCGGGCATTGAGAAGGCCCGTACTGTCACGTTCAAGAACAACCTCAATCCCGACTTCGACGAGGTTCTCTACATCCCCGTACACTCGGCGAGAGAGCGCCTCCAGCTTGAGGTCATGGACTCTGAGAACGTGGGCAAAGACCGCAGCCTTGGTCTGACGGAGATCTCCTCCGGTGACTACATGGTTCAGGGTGAGCTTGGCGAGTGGCTTGTTCACGACGAGAAGAAGGAGCACGAGGATGGCCTGCGTATCCACAACAAGGGCACACCCAAGGGCACCCTCACTTACACTGTCGCCTTCTATCCTACTCTCAACATTGCCGATCCCGAGGAAGAGGCCGAGAAGGAGAAGAAGAGGCTTGAGGAGGAAAAGGAAGCAGCAGATGAGGAGAAGGAAGAAGGAAAGGAATCCGATGCCTCGTCTGGCTTGGATGTTCCTCGCTCTACCGAGGCCGGCAAGTTCTCGGCTGACCTTAAGGAGCCAGCGACGCCTCTCACGCCCAAGACCCCCGGTACTCCCCTCTCGGCGACATTCTCCTCCCGGAGATCGCATGAGAACAGAGAGCCGCCCAAGGTCTACCTTACACCCCAGGAGCTGCTCAAGAAGGAGTCTGGTCTTATCATATTCAAGCTCATGGAGGCCGATTTGCCCAAGAGTCAGACCCGCATCGAGGTCTTTGTAGACGACATGGCCTTCCCTTCGTATACCTCTTCGGTTGCCAAGAAGTCAAAGACGACTTTTGACGAGATTGGCGACTGCTTCATTCGTGAACTGGAGTTCTCCAAGTTGACCATCAAGGTGTCGGAGAAGACGGACAGCAAGGAGGGCAAAAAGGAACGAGTCCTGGCCCGTCTTACCGGAAATACTCTTGATACGCTCAAGCAATGCTTGGTAAGTGCTTTTGCTACAGTCAGTCGTGATTAGACTTTCAGCTAACAGCCTCAGAACAACCCAACGGTGCTCAAGCTGAAGGATGATGATGGAAACGTGTATTCCATCCAGGTCAGCCTCAAGTATGTGCCAGTGCAGATGACACTCGACCCCAGCGAGAGCATCAATAACATGGGTAATCTCCGGGTCGATGTGTTGGACGCCCAGAACCTGCCATCTGCCGACTCGAACGGCAAGAGCGACCCTTATTGCAAGTTTGAGCTCAACGGCGTGGAAGTGTTCAAGACCAAGACGGTCAAGAAGACGCTCAATCCCGAGTGGAAGGAGTTCTTCACGATTCCAATCCCCTCGAGAACGGCGGCCAAGTTCAAGGCGACTGTTTGGGATTGGGATTTCGCTGACAAGCCTGACTTCCTCGGCGCTGCTGACATTAACCTTGAGCAGCTCGAGCCATTCAGGGGCCAGCAGTTCACTTACACTCTGGACGGAAAGTCGGGCACCCTGCGGCTCCGTCTGCTCTTCACGCCAGACTACGTCACCAGGACAAGACAGGGCACTTCCACCCTCACTGGTACCTTCTCGGTGCCAGGCAGAATCGTTACTGGTGTGGCTGGCGTGCCTCTCAAGGGTGGTGCCGCTGTGGGCCATGGTGTTGCCAAGGGTGCCTCTTTCTTGAAGCGCGGGTTCCGCAGTGCTACGGGCAGAAGGGATGATGATGATGAAGAGTCTGTCAGCTCGGCCGACATTCCCATCATCACTACCAATGGCCCCGACTCAGGGCCCGGCGGCGGACTGAAGAGATCAGGCGGTCTTTCATTCCCCGAGGCTATCCCAGAGGCACCACCAAGCCCTCCTGGTGACAAGACTGCCGGGCTTGCCAACGGCGCGGGCGGTCTCACCCTTCATCACACAAGAACCAGGAGTGTGGGTGCCTCTTCGGTGCACAGTGCCATTTACCCTGGAGCGTCTTCTGGCACTGCCACCTTCAATGTCGTTTCCGCCACCGGCTTCCCTCCGTCGGCAGATGTATACGTCATCATCACGCAGACCAAGGACGGCAAGACCAAGCAGGTCGGCAAAACCAAGCATCGCAAGTCGTCTAGTGGCACGATCAAGTTCGATGAGACGTTCAAGATCCAGTGCACTCCAGACGCTCAGTTCAAGGTAGAGGCCAAGGAGCACCACACCTTCGGTAGCGACGACCCGCTTGGCGAGACTCTCTACTTTGTGGATGAGACCAACTCTGGTCAGGAGAAGCAGCTGTCGATTGGTTCTGGGTCTGTCTGGATCAGGAGCTCATTCGTTCCGACTGAGGAGAAGGGTCTGCCAGACAGCCCCAAGTCTACGTCGGGGATCAGGAGGAGTTTTCTGAGCAAAAAGGACCTGAAGGTGCCGGGCTCTTCGGGGTCATGACTAGATGGCAGTCGCAGTGTTCGTCGCAAGTTTTCATGGGGAAGGAGTAAGAAGGACAAGGGCAAGGGCAAAGGGTAATTGATTAGGTTTTTTTTTTGGGGGATGGAAATGGCATTCACATGGAGTCTGAGGCGAGAAGGGAGGAGGGTTGGGGTTAATAACTGGTAGTCCTGGATTGAGGGTTTATTTTTGTTTCTACTGTTTATTGTTTGTGTCATGGTCGTGGCAATGTTGCTATTAATTGCGTGATTGATGGTGGTAGTGGTGGTTTTTATGATACCTGTTTTTGCTACTGGTAGTTTTATCGGTGCTGTTGAAATGAAAAGTACTTTTATGAATATTGGAGGATATGTGATATTAAATAGATGGAGACCTGCCCCCTTTTTCTTTTGTGATGTTCTGGAAGAATGTCTTGGCAGGGGTAGTTCTTTTTTTGCGCTGCCGGCCGGGGAATTAATGGGGTGAACCCGACTAAGATTTGACAGGTGTTGAATTGGCCAATTCCGTTTCTTGGAGTGGGTGGGGTCTGTGCGTCAGTGGTTCAGGCAGGTCACGGAAGCTGGGGTGCGCGCGCCAGACATTCGTGGGGAACAATACAACTCGACAATTTGCTCTTGTTCACTCTTTTTTGTTTTTTCCTTTCGTCAATTTAGCGAACGACAAACTGTTCAGATTGAAGTGACGAGTAGAACAAACAAACAAACAAACCAGCGATGTCTTGACACGACGACGAGGAACAAGATACCACTACGTACAAACTGTCCGCAGGCAGTAACGAAAGCAACGACCTGATCAAGAGCGAGCGAGACGAAGTCGGTATTAGTCGACACTACAACCACCACCGCGACGACGACGACCACGACAACGACGACAATTCTGGTTTTTCTTTTTTTTTTTTTTAAAAAAAAAAAAAAAAAAAAAACCTCCGAGCCCCATAAATTACATCCATCACGATACTAAAGAAGAAGGGGAATCCACCGCCCATCATGGACCAAGCCGACATCCCCGCGCTCCTCTCCCGCCTCGCCTCGGACGAGGACGCCGCCCGCAAAATGGCCGTCTTCAAGCTCCAATCCAGCATCAACGACCCGGCCTTTGCCGACGTGTTTATATCCTCTGGTGGTCTGGTCATCCTCCGCCGACTGATCATGACAACGGGGGGCAACACCCTCGCTTACTCCCTCCAGTCTCTCTCCCGCCTGTTGGAGGTAGACATGGGCTGGGATATATTCGAGGGTGCCGGGGCGGGGGAGCTGGTGGAGAGGGTTGTGGAATTGGTGGTGACGAACCCGTTGGTGAATATCCTGCGAGGGGCGATGAGTATACTGGTAGGAGTGGTGGGGCATCAACCTGGACAGGGGCAAAAAGGGGGGGTTGTGCCGGGGACGTTTGGGTTCCGGGCGTTGAAGCCGGCCGTGGCGGTTTATCCACAGTTTTTCGAGCTGGTGATTCAGCAGTTGCACAGTGCGGATCACGCGCTTTGTGCGAATGCTTTGGGGTTGATTAATGCGCTTGTTAGGGATGCGGTGGTTAATGATGTTGCTAGTGGGACGGTGGCTACCGGGGGGGCAAAAGGGGGAACGGCGGCGGGAGGAGGGGGAGGGGGGGAGGATTGGAGTAAATTTATCAAGAGGTTGCAGGATTTGGGGTTGATCAAGGCGGTGTATAATTTGTTGCAGAGCTCGAGTTTGCAAGATTTGGCGCACCCGCTGTTGGAGTTTCAGGGGCTGACAAAGGTTTTGCTGAGGAAGTGGAGGGAGGTGAGGGTTGATCTTGAGAGGCCGGAGCACAGGCGGGCGTTGAAGGGGTTGCATTTGGCGAGTGCGCCGGATCGGAGGCATGTTAATGGGGTTGCGGGGGGTGTGGTGGTGCCGATTCCGCCGCAGCAGGAGGAGGGGACGGCGACTACCACTACCACTACGAGAAAGACGAGCAGGAAGCATAACCCGGAGAAGTGGAGGAGGTTGGGGTTTGAGACGGAGAGCCCGGCGGCCGAGTTCGAGACGGCGGGGTTTTTGGGCATGATGGATCTGACGGATTATGTGAGGAAGAACGAGGATGGGTTTCAAAAGTTGTTGCTGGAGCAGTCGACGCACCCGCTGAATGAACGGTGTCCGGTTGCGAGGGCGAGTTTGGCCGTGACGATGATCTTGTATGATCACTTTGAGGTGGACAAGTCTGACTTGGAGGATATCAGGGGTTATCTGGCTCTGAATGATGGGAAGAACAACGACAGGCTGTTCAAGCCGCTGCTGCTTCAGTGGTCGAGGCTTCACACAGCGGGGCTGCATGCTTTCTTTCGTATGTGGAAGGCTACGGGGGCGCAGAGGGAGGACTTTGACAAGGTGGCCGAGCTAGTGAGGATTCTCATTGAGCAAGTTGTTGGCCAGGCTAGCAGAACCAAGGACGTGCTGGAGGTGGAGGATGAATTGCAAGAGTACGATGCTGGTCGGTTGAGGGAGTTGCAGATGGAGCTGTTGGAGCTATCGTTTGAAGACACAATGGGGCACGCATCTCTTCCAGGTCCGCGAGGAGCTCAAACACGAGGCGCTGTCGTTTGTCAAGGAGCAGCGTATCCGGTGTCTGCTGCAGGGCTCGTGGTTTACCAAGCCCATGTCCCGCAACAACAACGCCCACTCGAGAGAAAACAGCTACCAGAAGAGAAGGCTTTATCAACCCTGGCGGTATGCCAAGCTCTCTCACAACCGGCGCTACCTTCACTATGCCGACTTTCCTGAGCGTCTTGCATACGATCCTGGCCTCGAGGCTCTGACGGAAAAGATTGATCTGAGCACCATCAGCTCTGTCGTGTCGAATGTTTCCGCTCCGAACGAAACAGAGCCGGTGGCAGATCCTGATGCTGCAGATAGCCCGGCTGCCAACTCGACTGCCTCCCGTCATGGCGCGCAAGTCCACAAACCCACGACCAAGATTACGATTTACAGCTTCGTGGAGGACATACCCGGCGGCAGCAAGCCAGAGAGCGTCGCGGGGAACAGCACAAGCGCCGTCGCCGCCACCTCGAACGGGGAACCAAAAGAGCAGCCGATCCTGACGCTGTTCCCGCTGAACCACAGTTTGGCGTCGGAGTGGCTGGACGGGTTGCTCATGTTGTTGAATCAGACGCCGATCACGGCCGAGACGAACAAGCTGGTGACGTTGGTGAGCGAGTACGGGTTGAAGATTAGGCTGTTGAATGTGAGGTTGGAGCAGATGTATGCCGGGCCGGTTCCTGGGGCGGGGGTGGTGCCTAGTCGGGAGGGGTTGGATGAGGATTATTTTTATGAGATTTGAGTCTTGGGATTGATTGTGGGGAGGGAGGGAGGTGGTTTGTTGTGTTTTCGTTGGTTTTATATACCCCGGGTTTGTAACAATAACCCCTTTTGTTCTAGTTTTCTAGTTTTTGTTTGATGCTGGGGGGGAGGGGTGGGTATATCGTTTGGTGTGAGATGGTGTATTTGTTTGTCGTAGAGGTGTCATAGCAGGAGGTCTTTGAATCAATGTTTATGTTGTTTGGTGAGGCTTTGTGTGAAGTTTGGCCATGCTGTGTGATGGGTCTGAAAGGTGCCTCTTGTAAAAAAGTGAGTCAAATTCTGTCATGACACCACACTATTCCAAGTATATATCTAGTATTTTTTTTCTTCCCAGGCGACCTGCAACATTGGTCCTCTCATACACTATTCTTCTTCTCCAAGTGTCAAAGTTGTCGGCCTCTAGAAATCAGATCTGACACTTGAATATATATGCTATCTTTCACAAGACAACCGCGTTTTCTGAAAGGTTACATCTACACCCTTCTATGGACTGCTTTTGATCAATCCGGACTAACACCGTTGCGTTTCATGGTTCCAAAACATACTCACGCCATCCCTCTCTCCTTACCAGCAGGCTTGGTGATTGCTGGATTCATTTCTTCCAAGTGTAGCACCCCGGGCTCAACAAAAACACACCAGATTACCACCTAGACCTACCCGGAGCGTATGATTTACCAAGGAGGACACAATCGGGGACCTGGAGAAACTGGGGGGGTTATGGGCGAGACATATGGTGATGTTGTTGTTGAGGAGTTCTGGTCAGAGGATTTCACTGGGGCTGTTGAGGACACGCGATGTTAAATTAACGAGAGACGAGCAGCTCACTCATGAAGGAACTACCACAGTTACCAGTAGTAGGTAGGCGTTACTTCAGTCAGGGCAAGATTGCTGATCCTCACCGTGGCGATGTGGGGTTTTCTCCCAACGGGCAGAGATTTCGACTTTGAAACATGTGAGAATTTTGAACTGCTCTTTGGAGGCGGCCCTGGAGGTCCTACGTAAGTGACGCCACTGGGTAGGCTTCAGCCCAAACGCTTTAGGACCTTCTCACCAGGATCGCGTATGAGAAGTCACCGCTCTACCGCCGTGGCTTTTGAGAGCAAAGGTCGATTCTAATAGGACGCTGAAGATGTCCGCTCCTGTCTGTCGTTAACTTGGTAGTTCCTTGCCATTATCTCGTGCCGAATGCTTGTAAGAATCACAGCCCAAAAATTTCAGCTGTTGCGTTTATACAAAATCTCACTTGCTCGGTCTGTAACCCGCAAACCTGACCTTCCCCTTATCCTTCGATAGCCAACCAGACAGACCGGTACAACCGTGCCACGGCAGTAGTCTTCCGAGGCCAAAACCCAGAGTACCTTTACACCTACTCACGAGGCTAATCGCAGACATCCACGGCACGCTGCCCAGGCAGGCAGAAGACTCGCAGGCTGGTGACAACGAGGTACTGGTCATGGTGAGAACGTGGATCTTGTGACGAAAGCACCCGGGGCGCGACGTATCATGCTCTCGATTTCTTGATATCGGTTCTCCAGATTGATGGAGGATGGAAGCAATGCAGCCGGGGCTATGTGATAAATCATGAGAACAGTTACGCAAATCTAGATTAGCAAGAAACAGTCAAGTCGTGCTCTGCTGTGAATAGGTAGGTGTTGGCCTTTATTGGGTCTACTACTCCTAGCTCTTTTGGTGTAAGCTCATGCTCGCGTGTATGTCTTTCTTCCAATCTTTTCCGATGTACTCATTGACTCAGTCAGCGCCCAGCCTGAAAGAGTTCTCCTACCCAGTCCCGTGGCAGCAAGATGGTGGCCGGTGCCATGATCGTACAGTCAACCAACGTTAAAACACCCGATTCCCAGCATTATACAAACCCACCACCCTCCGCCATCATGATCACTCCCACCCCCAAACTTTATAAACGACCCCCAACACCTCCTCCGCCCAAGTCATAGGAAAATCATGCCCCCCTTTCACCACCTCCCAAACCACATTCCCCCCTTCCAACAACGGCTTCAAATCCTCCTCATACTCCCCCGGATTGACCAACTCGTCCTCCTCCCCCAGTATGATCGCCGTCGTCTTCCCATCATCCCCCCCCCTCAAAGCACAACTCTTAAAAGCCCACTCCTGCCCCCATCAGCCAGCCAATCCTTAAAC
>NW_001914859.1:1051754-1276049 GCF_000226545.1 Podospora anserina S mat+
TCGGTGCCCCGAGGAGAGAGGTCGGGGTTGATGGATGTTTTGCCCCCCCCTCAAAGCCAATCTCTTATAAGCCCCCTCCTGCCCCATCAACGGCCCATCCTTCAAACAACCCATAAAAGCATCCACAAACCCCTCGTGAACCACCAACTGCTGCTGCACCTGCCTCAACACCCTCCTCTCCAACCCCGTCCTCGGCTCCCCATCAGCCCCAACATCATCCGCCGTCTCCGCCTTCACCATCCTCGACGCAGGATCCTGCCGCTCCTGCAACCTGGCCGTCACCTTCCCCCGTTTCGTGCTCGACCGAATCGGCCTCCGCAACCTCCTCCTCGTAGCCAAATGCAGCAACCCCCTCGGCACAACGCCACTAGTGAAAACCTTTCTCGTCAACGTCCCAAACGATGCGGGCCGAATCATCCCCGCCGGGGCAAGCAGCACCAGATCCCTCACCAAATCAGGGAACGAAACCGCAAAGTGGGTGGCGATGCCCCCGCCGAGGGAGTACCCCACCAGCTTGAAGGCGTTTTCGCTTCCGGTCCAGGATATGGGAGAAGAGGCCAGGGCGATAAGGATTTGGGAGATGTACAGTCTCGCGTCGTGGGGGAGGTCGGCCGGGTTGTCGGAGAAGCCCCTGCCGAAGAGGTCAAAGAGCATTACCCGGCATGGGTGGGAGGGGTGGTTGGAGAGGGAGAGGGCGAGTTTCGAGAGGGTTGTGCAGGGGGTTGAGATGCCGTGGATGAAGAGAACTTTGGGGCCGGTGACGGGGCCGAATTCGTAGATGCGGATGGAGCCATACTGGGAAGGGGTGGAAGGGGGGTTGGTTAGTATTTTTGGTCAGGGAAGGTGGGGAGGAAGGGGGAGCTTACGGGAGTCTCGACATCACGGGCGCCGGGGAAGGTGTCGGGTTTGTATTCCAGGTTTTTGAGTTCGTCTTTGGTGAGGGTTGGGAGGACGGTTTTGAGAGGGGAGCGAAGGAGTTTAGGTAGGGGAGGATATAAGATCTTGTCGAGGATGACGAGAGTGATGGTGGTGATGGAGGCTGTGAGAGCTACTATGAGTGGTGTGTTGTTCCGGTCTGGTATGAAATACTGAAAGAGGCTCATATTTGGCAAGGTGGTGTGGTGATGTATGCAATGTGAGATATTATCGTAAGATGTGAGGGCTTATGAAAATTGAAGGGTCTCACAGCAGCAGCAGCAACGCGGTGCCTGGTTAAGATGTGGGTGGTGTCATTGAGGTGGTGTTGAGGCTGTGAGTGAGGGGTGACAGGGGTTGATCAAGTCCAACTGCGCCTTATTGCCGAATGTGCCATGTCTGCACGTGTTGTCCACAATTTGAAACATTGTTGACCTCAAAACCAACCAACGATTATGTCTCATACTATATCTGTTTATCCCATGTCACAAAACTATGTTTGTTGGCCATCCTCGCCTCGTCGGCACTGGCAGTACTGTGCAGGGCGGCGAACCACTGTCATGAACCCCTCCAACAGCTGGTTCAGATTCCTCCAACTCTCAAACCCACATCTTTAGTCTCAGATCTCCCCAACATCGACAATCTCCGAAATCCCATTCCCCTTTCCCATCCACGCCAAAACAGGGACCTTGTCTTTCTTTTCTGATCAATTTTAGAACCCACGATGACGCCAACCTTGGCATTACGTACCGTATCCCCCCAGCCGGGAACTGAAATGTTTCCTTTCTCTTCTCCACCAGGCGCGCGCCCCCCATACCCGCTTTCCCGTCCTTGGCGGCGGTATTGTTGTACGTAATTTCAGCCCCACCAAACGGTTTCTTAATCTCACTTACACCAACCCTCGACTTCCATCTCCTCTTTTGAAAATCAAAATAAAGTAAAGGTATAAGGTTTCAAAGATTTTTGTTCTGGAGTAGAATAAACGATTTCAAGTGTAATGGCCAGCCTGGCTTTGACAAAAACAGCATACCACCGCTGTGCTCCTCTATCAATGCTCTCACCTATGCCAGACCAAATCCGCCATCACTGCCCACCAAAACCTTCTAGAAGGAATGGAACAACTCTCCCCTCCATCCATCCTCCCCAGCCATCACAGCACCTGTCTGTTTTCAACAACATTGGTCGATGCCCAGCACCCACCCACCCCTCCTTCCCCGGCTGCACCGCAGAAGCTCCCAATCACATGATATTCTCCATTCCCTCTTCTCTCACCTAGTCCCAGCCAGTTTTCTTAGCCCTTTCATCCCATCCCATCCCATCCCATCCCATCCCAACCCGACCCGACCCGGCCACGCCACAGAGATAAGAACCCGCACCCCCTCTTCCCGCACCTGGCATCCCGTCCCATTGTTGGTTGGTTGACTTAAAACCACAACTACCGAATCCAGCCTTGCGGTGACTTCTTGGTAGAGAGATAAGCCTCCCTCCCAAGACTTCCTAATGCAACCACTACAAGTTGAGGATCATGACCGGCTTTCCACCTCTTATCGTGATCGGTTGTAGGCCCCCCCCCTTCCCCAGTCCGGCGGCATACAGTACACCACCCTCCCGGCCTCCCCAGATGACATCGCTTGACTCGGCGTCCCCGACCGTGTGGTCCTTAGTTCCGATCTCACGCCAGAGCCGGCATCAAGGCACATACCAAGGAAAAGCTTGACAAGACAAGACAGCATTGCATATGTCTGATCTGGGTTCCATCCTACTGTAGCGTCCAAGATCAGACGGAAGGTGATGGTGTTCTAGACCCCATCCCCCCGCCTGTTCTTCCCTCAGGATATAATTGTTAGTCTCACAGTTCCGATTTCGCTGCTTCACATGCTTGCCTGCAGAAGACACGACATAGCAACCGACCTGTCTGAAAGATTTTGACATGATCTTGCCTCATCCATGTCTGAAATCGGTCTCGTCTCAACACTTGATTTCTCAGCAGCAGCTCAATGGTAAAAAAATAAAATAAAATAAAAATACCGGCATCACAAGTGATCAAGAAGTAAATGTTATATCTTTAGATTAAACACCATATCCATCATCCATCTCACACATAAATATCGCTAAGCTAGCTTTCAGGGGTATTTTTACAACAACGTCATGCCCGCAAACCTTTTCCTCAAAAGGGTCAAAACAAGGGACAATGTAAATGAAAAAAAAAAGATCCAAAACGACACGGCAGAAAAAATATACTTCTTTGGAAGCAAAGCCGTTATGCTTCCCAGGGGTTGCCGCTTCTAGGCCTGCCTGCCTTTTCCACATTGCCTCCCTTCCGTTCCTGCACACCCCCCCCCCCCCCCTATCCAGATATCAATAGAAAAAAAGAAAAAAAAGGAAACAACGCTTTCAAACAATGTTCAAATGACTGGTCGTGACACCCTAATCAGTCGCAGACCCGGACACCTTCTCCTCCTTCCCGACAGCAGTAGCGGGCTCCGAGGGGGGTGTGGGAGGGGCGCTGGAGCGAGTGGCCATCTCTTGATGCCCGGTGATGCCGTGCTGAGGGACGACAACATCGCCATCAGCTCTCTGCTCCTTCTCCGCAGGAGTCCAGGCAAGGTAGTCACGGCGGACCTCGACGTAGTCGTAGGCGAACTCTCCGTGCTGGTCGTCATCCATGCCGAGAAGCTCAGCCTCGGTGGAAGCACGGAGGTGAAGGCCGGGAACGAGGTCGATGGCCTTGGCGATGAGAGCCGAGACGACAAAGGTATAGCCGCAGCCGGCAAGGATGTAGACAATCTGCTTGTAGAGCTGAGCCCAGTTGCCGTTGAGGAAGCCACCCTGAACGCCCAAGTTGATGCCATCCAGGCCGATGATGTAGTCGGCGGCGAAGAAGGCGTTGAAAATAAGACCGACGATACCACCGATGGCGTGTTCGGCGAACACATCGAGAGCATCATCAATGCGGAGGTAGAACTTGATCTTGGTGCCAAAGTTGCAGGCAACGCCAGTAACGACACCAAGCAAAACACTGGCCCAGGGAGTGATGACACCGGAAGCGGGAGTGGCGGCGACGAGGCCAGAGATGGTGCCGGAGCACCAGCCGACGAGCGACCACTTCTTGGCAAGGCGGAAATCGAGAAGGCACCAAGTCATGGCGGCGAACATGGCAGTCAAGCAGGTGTTCCAGCAGGCCATGGCAGCGCGGAGGTTGGCGCCGAAAGCAGAGCCGCCGTTGAAACCGAGCCATCCGAACCAGAGAAGGATAGTGCCGAGAGTAATGAGCGAGATGTTGTGGGGACGGAAGTTGAGCATCATCTTCTCGTTGCGGCGCCCGAGCACCCAAGAGTAGGCCAAAGCGGAAACACCCGAACCAATCTCGACGGGACCGCCACCAGCGTAGTCGAAAACACCCCACTTGAAAGCCCAGCCTTCGGCGCCCCAGGCCCAGTACGCAAGAGGGCAGTAGACGAGAGTAGCCCAGAAGAAAGTAAAGACCATGCCGGGAATGACGCGACCACGCTCAGCAGTAGCACCGATCACGAGGGCAGCAGTAACAGCAGCGAATTGCATCTTCCAACTGTTAGCATCAAGCCATGTGCGCAAGTCGAAATCAGCCAAGTACTTGCCTGGTAAAACGAGTACAGCAGCTCGGGAATGAAGGGGGAGCCCGGAGACTCATCACCCAAAGCGTTGCGGAGGCCAAATCTGTCGAGGTTGCCAATGAAGCCGTTGGTGGCGGTCGGGCTGAGGGCCAGTGAATAACCCCAGAAATACCATTGGAAGACAATGACACTGAAAGACATCATGACGACCCATATTTGCGACAAGGCCGACTTTCTGCGAGCGAGGCCGGAGTAGAGGAAGGCGATGCCGGGAATCATCAGCAGGACCATGCCAGACGACACGAGGATATAAGCTTGGTCACCGGCATTGAAGGGTTCGTTGAGGTTATCCCTCGCTGTTGGCACCCCCTGGTTAGCTTGTCGAATGTCATTGAGAGGCGCAATCAGGGCCCGATTGAATGGATAGTGAGATCATTGGATGGTTGTGGTTCTACGTACCGGAATGGAGCGGCGTCGAGGCCGGAGCCGCCTCGGAAGTTGAGTCGGACATGGCGCGGTGTCGAGTCCTTTGCGGACGTGCGTGAACAGAATGCTTGCTAGAGCCGGAGCAGGGCGGGCGCCCGGATGGATAGGGTAGGTAATCAGGGCAGTGGACGGGCGTGAGGGTCGTTTCGTGTCGTCGTAATGGATAGGCAATCTAAAGAATGGATACCTAGAAAGACAGAAGAAGGAGGAGTAGTAGTAGGAGGAGAAGGAGGAGGAGGCCGAGAGCAGCCGTTGGGGAAAGGCTGTCGGAAGGTGTATAATTTTCGACACAAGTCTGGTCTGAGACGGGGGAAGGAACGAGAAACAATGGACGAGGGTGGGACAAAGCCTGAGTATATAAACCACCCTACTACGTACGGCATCGGATCCATCGACCGTCCCCCATCCCACCCGCAACGCCTATCTAGGAGAGTGGGGAGCAGCGAGAAACCTCTGACGCACGACGCCAGTTCAGCGCCAGGGCCCGGGGCCGGCAGCGGCAGGCGCTTTCCACTCAGACTGCCCCTGGTGGGTGAGGCCGGATATGCCTAGCGCAGTCCATCTTTCTGCAGTGTTTCCCGAATCAGTTTCAGTTCCCTCCCAGATTAAGTGGGTTCCAGACGCGGGAAAATATCTTGCCTGGTGATGGGGAGCTGTCCTCTGTTCCGCCTGCTCACCACCATGCTCGGCGACGGCCATCTTCGACGATAGGCCCAGCCCCAGTCGTCTGGGGTCATCCCGGGGACACGCACAGGGCTTCCGCAAGCAGCTAGGCAGTCCTGCGGTACCGGGGTACGGTGGCGCCCAGGTGTGGGACGACCCCCGCTCTGCTCCCACTCTGCGCACGAGCCAGGTACAAGCTGAGAGGTACCACCGTACCTCCAGAATGGATCCATCACAGCTGCTGTTCGACTGACTGCCCTGACTTGTGGTCGACGTCGATACCGCTGTCTGAAAAGGTTCTTGAATAGTTTCTACTGCGTAGACTCCAGTCTGTTTTCTTCTACACCTAAGTAAAGACCTCATGCGTACACTCCATGGATGGCCTGTTCTGTTTCGTACCCCCAATCTTCCTCCCTCTCGAGCTTCAGCAGCACTGAGCTGGCAGGTCAGGTCAAGTCAAACCATTGCTTATTCAGATAATCCCTCGTGGTCATTATCAGGGCCTCTCTTGGGACTGCATCAGCCAAACAGAATAGGCCATATGCAACCTGGATATGGCCTGAGCTCTGGTCAGCTGGTGAAATGTGCAATGTGTAAAATGATGGACATCAGCAATTGCACACAGCCTCAGCTCCAGAGCTCTTGGTTCCTGGGGTGTGGTGGTGCATCATGTCTGCTAAGTGGGGGTTCGCCGCACCTGCACACGACCATCTGCTGACGGGTGTGGGTGGAAAGAAACCCCTCCCCTCCCTCCATCACGCTTGTCTACCCGTAGGAACGGTAGGATTGGTTCACTAGGGCGGTAATCGGAAATGGGTGCGCAATTTTTTTTTGTAGTTTCATTCATTAATCTTTTCGAAGGAGCAGTCTCGAGATTACAGAACATGCATCCCTTCTTTTTCTTGTCATCGGACCACCACACCTCAGGTTAGAGACACACCGATACCGAGGCAGCGGTTTCGTGATGATCTCGGGTTCCCATCAATGGGGTCTTGTCATACACTCTTCACTCTTCCCTACAGCTGACTCCGCCCTACGGAAACGAAGCATGTCGTCAACGGAGACACAAACTTGTTCTGGGTGAGACCTTGAACACCGAGAATAGCTTGTGCAACAAAAGCGAAGCTCCAGTCGTTGTATAAGAAACCCCCATCCTGGAGCCTCCCCCCCCCCTTTTCCAGGTCGGATTGTGTTCCTGATCCCCAAGAGCTGCGGTCTTGGATTGCGCCCTTTTCGGTTTCTGTCTGTCTTGATTCGTCTTGACTCGAACTTGGCAAAAGCTTCAGCTGCAGCGTCTTCGCTCCAGGAGGAGTGCACTGCAGCAATCCCGCACCGAGTTGCATGACGGGGCCCAGAGGCCAAGGTAATTAGGGATTGCGAGGCTCTCCTGTGCTCACCGAGCTTTCCGGATTGGCCGTTTGTCTGTGCGACTGAAGCATACTTTGTTGATGATCCCCGATGTCTTTGGTGTAGTCATCGCAGCCGTTGAATTGTCTCCAATGCTAGCGTGCGGATCTGATATTGGAGAACATGGGATTTCAATGAGGCTGGGAACGGAGACTTTTGGGCCGACGTGGGCCCTGGAATCTGTTACCAAATGGTTTGTGTTTTTTGGGTTCAAGACGTTGAAAAAGAGCCAGTCACAGCGACCCGTTGTCCGGCAATCGGTTGGGCTCTGCCGAATCACAGGCGGCGATCTTTCTTATCTCAGGGCCCCGCTTTCTTCCGCCGATCTTCCACGCACCTTTTCAACTGCATAGCGAAACGTGTGGAGTTGAACCCTCTGAATACCAACACTGGCTAACTGACAACTGCATCACGGGTAGGGAGTAATCAGCAATGAGCCTTTTTGTTATATAAAGCTCGGGGGTAACGAGTGCTGGGCAGACAGACTTGGCGAGCACGGCGAGCACTTCCCCGGTCAACAGCCACAACATCATGTCGACGACACCACTGCTGATGAACGTTAGCCCCAGGACGCCGACGGACATGTCCAGCCTCGCGGACCTCTCGCCGCTGCATGACCGTACGATTCCAGACCTCAGCGCCAACGCCCAGACCGAACATCTAATCTATCTACCAGCGTGCCAACACAAACATCATGTGGTTTTGCTCAATGAAGTGGCTCGACACCAAAAGCTTGAGGGCCTGTGATGATGGTGAAGATGGCGGTGGTGGACGGACGTGGTCTCAAAAGTCCCGCTTTCGGGGTGGACGGAGACGGACGAACCATTGGACTGCTCGTTCTTCTTTTCCTGATGTTGCTCTGCACCCCGGAATCGCGAAATTGGAAGCGTCACCAGTGTGCTCGAGTCGTCGGAACCCCTGCCCAAAAGGAAACATGCGACCTGCGGGTTGCTCTCCACCCTGGACCAAACCCCCCTGTCAGCAGTGGCGTCCCAAGAAGCTGAGAAAGCGGGTGCCGAGCCCGCCAAGAGATAGGCTTCTTATCTTGAATTCGGGATCCAATCAGAGAGCGCGGGATTTCACAAGGGAAACAGTCAAAGACAACATCACCTCGAAAGCACCCAGATACACACCCCAATCGCCAACAGCAGCAGAGGGAAGCGAATGCCCGTATTGATTTCATTAATTAACGAGTCCTTCATGCAGGCCAGGCCTCCAACGAGAAATTTCTCATTGTTTGAGATGAGTTCATCTTTCTCAAAAGCGCCTTCATCAGTCTAGCCTTTCCTCTCCCCACCAGTTTCGCCAGCCTTACAAATAGAGAGAAACCAGAAACCGCCCCCCATCAGATACGACTTTTTCCGATCTCCACTACAATAGCGGAGCCAAAAACCACATGTTTGACCGCATCAAAGACGAGACGACACTCCATACCACGATCCCAGAAAGACACACCGATCCAACAGAACCGTCCCATTCCGCCCAGCAGATGGGATGACATGTCACCGGAAGGAAGCCTCAATGCAAGCCAAGGTAAAGACCGGTCACCTAGTGTTTTAGTGTCCGTCTTTTCCAGTCTGCGGGAGATTACCGGCTGCAAGAGCCGCAAATATCAACTGTATATGCGCGCGGATATATGTGCTGATGTCACCGCAACACCGAGGCTATGAAGCAGCTCCGAAGTCGGGTGAGTCCCACGGATGGCAAAAACTGAGAGTTAAGGATGCGGAACGGGGTGAGGGAGATCATCCTAGGGTTTCTCTCTTGATTAACATTGATTTCCAATCCGTAGAATGCGGCCCACGACGGCGATATTGTATAGTGTATGCGCATCCTCATATAGTGAGATGGAGTGATGGGCCCAACAGACAACCATCATCCAAGCTGCGTTGAGCCTAGACAACGGTTCTTGGACTCCACATTCAAGCGTGATCCACCCTCAGACAGAGCCTCACGAGTAGCCACACCATGGACAGGTCGAGAGCCTAGTTCAACTCTATATCTGTGGAATGAGAGGCAAATTGGAGCTGCTGTAGTATATTCCGCGGTTTTCCGTGGCAGCGGAAACAAGCTCGACGGTCATCAACCTAGACTTTGCTTCGTCCTCAATGGGAACAGATGCGGCAGCTGAAAGAGGACCAATGGGTGTGGCTTCTCATTCCCCAGAGTCAAACTGAAAAACGTTCTACACTATTTCCTGAGATACCAAGTTCAACAGGGGCATTTATTTCATATTAAACCAATAAGCTCCAACAACTGCATCCTACACAAGACTAAAAGCAAACAACCGCGAGAGCAGCTTTTAAAAGGCTATGTTAATTGGTTGGCGTATCATATCTATCCCTTGACAAACGGGGCCATCTGCGTTGATGTTTGCCTCAAACATACCTGTGATCGAGTCCACCAAGCCTGCACAATGTCTTGTTTTTGCTTTCAGAATTATATGCTCATCAGTTTTACAAGCATTCTGGTGACTACATTGCTTCCTACCTCTGTCTCCAGTCTCGAAGTGTTTCTTCCCATTCTCCATGACATTTACATTTTCTGGAACACTAGTTCCAACTCAAAAAAACCGCCAGAGTCTTTAAGCAAACAACCCGAGACATGACTTAGTCAAGATAATTGAACCAAAGACGCCCTGTCCACGCACCTGTGAGAATCCCGGTGATCGCCCGGTATAGAATCCGTCTGGTTTTGGCGTCTAGAGAAGAAGAAGAGGATACCTTCCCTAGAAAGGACAATACAGCTGTTGGAGGAGAAGCCGAGCAAAACGAGAGAGCGACAGCTGTCCGTCGCTTGCTCCCCGTCGAAGACTTTCCATCTCGATGTCAACAATGCAGTCTTGTGTGTCCATCCCGCCCTCGGACGGTGGCTATGGTAGTCCTCCCGAAAAACACAGTCGACAAGCTGACAACCACCACATCACACCACCACCACCACCACCACCACCAACAACAACAACAACAACAACAACAACAACAACAACAACAACAACAACAACAACAACAACACCTTCCTTTACCCCCTCCTCCCTCCCAACAAACACCTCCACCACCGCCAACCTCCACGAGCGCCTCCGCCGCCTTGAATCCCACCGCCACCGTCTCCAAACCCCCCTCCTCCTCCACCAACACCCCGCAACTTCATACCCCCCCCCCCTTTCCCCTGGCTGTTCCCCAATACAAGCGAAGAACCTCATCACCCAACCACTTACTTCAACACCCCACCACCCGTTCAATCTCAACCAGCCCCCTACTCCCCTCAGGATACAACATCAACCCATCAACCTGCAACCACTGGTCCCAACACTACCCCAACCCCAACACTCACACCCCAAACCTCGACAGGCCATGGGAGCCATTTGATGACCACGAGCTCACCACCACCGGTCACCCCACGGAGTCGGTATCACGAAAAAAAAAAAAAAAAAACCGGCGTTTAGCGCCGTGATGGACTGTTAGCCATGCTCCATAAAAAGCAGTCCTTCCAAAACACACCTATAGACGACCAATATATAAATAAAATCCCTATACCCCCCCTCCTTAAAAATCTCCCCATTTCTGTTGTGATCCCATCTGTCTTTCTGCCCACCTTTATCAAAGTCACAGTCAAAAAAAAAATAACCTCACAAAACACCATTCACAGCAAAACATCAAAATATGACGGACAACCTCAAAACGAAACCAATATCTCACACTAATCACTACTTCCTGCGGGTATAATCTATGGAAAAATAACAACGCCTAATGATGCTCCTCCAACCCCTCATACCTCCCCTCAACATTGGCAACCGCGCTCTGCAGCGCGCTCGTCAGGTCAACATGAAACAGCGGCCGATTGATCCCATGCACCGGCGCCACCACCGTCCGCCCACTGTGCAGCTCCGGCCCCAGCGACATCCTCTTCTGGTGCAAAGAAAGAACCGCATCCTCAAACGTAACCGTCGATTTTCTCGGAACACTCTCACTCCCGCCCGTCCCAACCTTCTTAGGATCATTTGGCCCACGGTGATGATGCTGCTGCTGCTGCTGCTGCTTATTCCCAACCTCCACATCAGCAGCAGTCTGCCTCCTGCTCCTCGCAATCTCCTTCTCGTTCACCTCCACCTCGGCCGCCGCAGCCGCGCTGTGCGACCCCCCAATCTCCGCCACAGAAAAGATGCTCCTCCACCTCCTGTGCGGCCCGTCCGGCACAACAGTCGGGTACCCAAACCCCGCCGCCGCCAGCGCCCTCTTCGCCCACCGGTTGTTGATGCAGGCAATGTGCCAGTCGACAATATCCGGGCTGGCATACCGGTCCAGCTGATTCCTCACGTCAATCAGCTGCTGCACCGAAGTAATGTCGACGTGGTTCACCGAGCTGAAATCCAGAATCACCGCCTTGAGCGTCGGCAAGCTCACGTCCACCACCATGATCCCCGCGTCCACCCCGGCCGCAGCCGCCGCCTTCATGTCCTTCCTTGACGGGCCGGGCTCGTTCCAAGGCCGATCGCCAGGCCGGTCGAAATGCGCCAGATTCGTCCGCCGAGTGTGCGCAAAAATGTGTTCCACCAAGTGCTCCAGGCTGTTCCCCGCGTTCGGGTAGCTGAACCCCTCGGCGAACCGGTAGATGAAGATGCCAGGATACGGATTGTCCAGCTCAATCTCGGGGTTGGACCCATCCGCGTGCGTGATAGGCAAGAAGATGTTGCGTGTCGGCGCCTCCTGTGAGCCGGTAAACGTGCCATACCCGGGTACCGGCTGCTGCCTGTCGTTGCCAATAACGCGATTTCCAAGCATGGATTGAACCTTGACACGCCCCAAGAACCGGCCGTTCGATCTCAAAATCCGAAAGAGAAGCATCGCTGCCGAGAGCAGCACCGTGGTGTAGATGCCATTCTCAATGCTCGAAAAGATGGTGACAAACACACCGACAAAAAAGATCAAGACCTCAAATGGTGATACGAGCCAGAACTGATAGACGGTATTGGGAGGGGTGATGAGGTCGCCGACGGCATGGATAATCACCGCAGAGAGTGACGCGTTGGGAATGTAATAAAACACGGCCGGCAAGGCGTAGATGGCGAGGAGAACCACAAAGGCTGTGATGACGCCGGCAAACGGAGTCCTCACGCCGGCCTTCGACTTAATGGCAGTGCGACTGAAAGAGCCCGTTGCAGCGTACCCGCCGAGGAAGGGCCCCATCATGTTGGTGATGCCAATGGCTACCATTTCTTGAGAAGGGTTGATTCTGTAGTTGTTGACCCGACCGAACGACTTCGAGATAGCAATGTGTTCGATGAGCAGCACCACTACAGTAGCGGGCAAGTATCCCATCAGGTTGCTGACAATAGAGGTATTGATGACCGGGACAGCCGCGTTTTGAAACCCTGGCAATACATCAGTCACCAATCTATTCCAGACTTTTGGCTGGTACATACCTCTAGGAACGTCAAACAAAATTTTGAATCTGGCTGTACCCCTCGGCAAGCTCCTGTTGACCAGGTAGCTGATCAGAGTGTAGAGAACAATGACGAACACCACCCTCAACGTCGAAATGAAGAAGGCGAGCTTCTGATGTTTCGGGTAGTGTGTCCCAATCCACATGCAGACTCCCCTGATAAGGTAAAGCATAGCAAGTGCTGACAACCCCATGGCGGCATCCATACTCGCTGTGTTCAGGTGTTTGAGTATGTTGACGAACACAAGATACGTCGGATCGCGAGTTGAAAAGCCGCTGAGGCCCATCAGCGATGGAACTTGCCCGACAGCAATGCAGATGGCTGAGCCGGTCATGAATGCCGAGAGAGAGGTAAGCGAGATGATATCGACAATCCATCCGCAGCGGATGAGCCCGATGGACACCACAACGGCACCGGCCAAGAGTGCAAGAGCAGATGCAATGACATGGCCTGGAACGTCAGGAAGGACAGCAGCCATATCAGTCACGACAGCGCCGGTAAGTTGAGACATGACAGCAACAGGCTGTCAGAGTGTCAGTAATCTGGCACCAAGACGAGCTTTGGATGCACTTACACCGATGGTGATGTCCTTGGAGGTTGCGAAGAACCAGTAAACAAGAACACCCATAAAGCTCGAATACAGACCAAACTGAACATCCAGGTTGGCCAGTCTGGCATAAGCCATACCTTGAGGTACGACAACAGCGCCGATGGTGATGCCTGTTCTCTGGTTAGTAACAGGGTTCAATAAGCCGGCATTGAGTTCCTTACCAGCAACCAGATCTCCAGCGAGCCATTGAAGGTTGTAGTATCCGATCCAGGAGAGAAACGGAAACAGAGACACCAGATATCGCCATACTTGCGGGCCAGAGGGTACTAATTTCAAAAAAAAGTCATCCACCCTCGGTGACTCCTCCACAAATGTCTGGTCTGTGTTGAAATGGGCTGTTTCTCTTGGGTCATTGACATGGTGATATGGGTCTTTCGGTTGTAGCTGGATTCCCAGCAGCCGGGCCACCTTGTGGCCAACTCCAGATGTCATGGCTAGTTTCTGAGGATATGACCACACTGAGAAGAGTCGATGTTGAGTTCTTGAAATGCTGTCACACCATGGGCTGGTAAGGAAGAGATCAGATGTTTGAAACAGATACACCGCCTCGGATCTTTTCAATCTTTTTAGATGCTGTAAATGATGCAATTCGAGGGCGTATCGACCTGAATATGCACCGGATTGCCGAGAAGTCGTCGTCTAAGCTGCGGGATGGGCCAGGATATGCATACCATACCGTAGGTGTAAGGATTATAGGTGATGCGAGGTTTGGCGGAGATGCTGATTAGGAGATGCTGCAAGATGGAGTGTGCCCCAAATCGTGTAGATGGGCGGCGTGAGTGTTTATCATTAGGTAACAGGTCCGCTCGAGTGCCGGGTTCTACTTTCCTAGCAAAGGCGACGGGAGGAAAGAATGAGACATCAGGAGACCAGCTCCAGGTCCCAACAACCTGGAAAAGCAACAAGGAAGGCTCGATACATATCCTAGAGAGGCAGGGAGATGTTGGACTGTTGACGTCGGGCCCGACAGGCAGTGAAGAGGCGGCGGGGGGTCGGGTGCGGTGGGCAGGTGGGCATCAAGTGGATGGCGCAATCGATGCCCTTGCCTATCACAGCTAACAAATTACCACTGGCACCGCTGGGTCCAAAGTCTGAGTCCGCGAGTTGGTGGGATTGGGAAAGGCAAGAAGTGATAGCCAAGGTCTTTGCCGGCCGGGTTGAATGGTGACGATCAACAGATTCAAACCTTTCTAACCCAGCCAGGACATATCCTCAGTTGCAGTTTCAAACCTCATTGTCAAGCTTCCATTACAGGAGACCGCTAGGCCAATCGATTCGACACCAAAAGCACAGTCATCACTGAATGTGACACCGGCTCAAGGCTGAAGACCCATGTGAGTAAGATATTCGAGAGCAGTGAGGGCTCACTTGAGCACCAATGTCAGCCGGCCGAGAACACGAGACACCCATCGTCGCTGTCTCAGTAAACACCGCAATGTAGGCGTTAGCGGTTGCAAATGCCATGTTTCCAGCATAAATCCAGTGGGTAAACCCCACGTCCCCCAGCCTATCAAGCTGGATGTGTGGCTGACCTCGAGAGAGTCACCGTGTCTCGTGGAAGATATGTATGGGGGTTGTCTTGATGATGCAATGAGCACCGAAGTTGAGGTGCTTTGCCAAGGGCCAGTCCAAACCACCCAAACCCCGCGGCGGGCTGCTGAGTCATCCAGCATCACCAGAGACGAGAGTAGAGGATGTTGTTCTTCCTCTGATATACTTGCAATGTCGATGGGAGCCTTCTGGCGTTTTGGGAGCTTCAACTCCGATATCCTCCATGGCTTGGCAGTGATGATGTGAAGCTGTATGGTCTGGATTTGGTTCTGGCTGTTGATGGCAGGCAATCGTGCATGATGACCTGCAGATTTTGGCCCTCGTCTTGGCAACGTTGCTCTGGGACAAGACATCAGCTGTCTTATCTAATCGCCCACAGTTGTGATTGTTTCCTTTTCCACCTGAGAGCAACATGCTGTTATCAGGCTAGTGCCATACCACAGTGGATAATGGGCATGAGCTGTGGTTTTGCCCTAGGGGATTCATATTTGCAGGGTGAGATGAACAAAGGTTTGAGTGATGCGGCGGAGTGCATCAGATACTGTATATACTGCCAGCTTGGTATCTAAACCTCTTACAGCTGTCTCCATCTTGAACGAGGGCACGGAGCATTACCATCTAAGTGGTAGAAAGTGGCTCCGGGTGATCATCTTGGCAACCGTCAGCCGCTCCGGGCCGCAGCCGAACATCCACTCCGGGGCCGGCGTCAGCTGGGGGGATGCTCCCCTGGCGAGACGGCCGTAACTTTTGGTCAGGCCGGCATCCTCCGTGAATTGTCTTCGGCCTCGACTCTCAGATCGGCAGGGCGGGGCCCGACTCAGTGACCAATCCCGTCTCGACGGCGATCCATTTAGGGAAACTGAAACCGTGACCAGGAAGTTGCCAGAGAAAACAGCTTGATCGTCAAAAGTTGGTTCTTCTGGAAGGAAGGGACAGGGGGTTTCGGTCCACGTGCATGGCGACCTCCTCGATGGGAAAGTGGTTGCCGAAATTGCAGACCCGAAAGAAGCAGCTCTGCAAAGGTTTCCGTTGTTCTAGGGCCGCCGTTGCCGGGGAGAAGGTCCGGTTCACGAAAATGGTTGTCTGGGCAAATTAAGTCCAATTACGCTAACTATTTGGATATCGTCGGTACCTTCGGTCGATCTTCGCGGAACCATTGCGTAAAACTGAGTTGTGAAGAGCTTTTCCGTCAAGAAGACGAGAAAATTTTATTCCTATTTTCAGGTGCTAATTGGACAGACAAGAGGATCTCGATATCTTGGTATTCGAAACAGAGGCTGGTTGTCACAGGTTTTTGCAACCTGGTGGAAACTGCACCGGGGACCAGGGCTTCGAGGCCGGTAAGTGGAGAATGCAACCCGAGGTTGGGGAACCGAGGAAGTTCGTCGTCCCAGCCACGCGTCAAGGATGGGAAACCGTTCTGCCAAGAGGTCAAGGGTGGCCTGCTAGACGGTCACTCGTGAGCAATCGATCATTCATCCATGAGCAGATCCAGAAAGCCATCCATCATCAAAGCCTTGTTGAGTAGCCTGATGAGAACTTCAACGAGAAGTCAATATACAGAAAGGTGAATGATTGAATCAAGCTGGACAATGGATAATGTATGTAGCTTACATAGAACGCGTCTAAATCGGTACACGTGACGTGGGACGCGAAATGAACACGCCGAAGCAAGGGGCGTTTGGAAGCACGGGCTTCTGTGCAGACCAACCTCCGACTTCCAGGAATGTTCCCCGCCCTCCAGTCTTGATTTGATGCAGGTGTCCCAGAAACCAACCACAACGGCGCCCGATCAAGTTGCGGTCCAGTTTTTGTTGTTGTCGGCGTTACCAGCTCTGCGCCTTGTGGTTCTTCAACAACGTTAACCACCTGTAAGCCTTCAATTCACATTGCAATGACTCTTCGCGACCTGAAGGCAAACCCCACGGAGGGGTTGCCGAGTTCTACCAAAGAAACCCGGACCCTGTCGCCGATGGCGAGTCTCCAAGCACCAGTGCAGCTCCACTCGCCTCCATCCCCCGGTTCACACAGGACCTTGAGGAGATTGCAATCGGCTCATAGCTTGGGTGCAAAAGTCGCCGGCCAGGGTTCTCTGATTACCCAGCAGAGGCTGCAACAGCAGCAGCAGCAGCAGCAGCAGCATATTCAACACCATCCTCCCACCCAGCAGCAGCATGCTCGAATCCTGAACCCCCCCCCTATCCCTCCTCGCAGACATGTAAACACCACCAACCGGTCGCCACAACGAGGACGCGCCAACAGCGACGCACCCATTACAGTTCCTTCCCCCCACACATTCGGAGCAGCCATGACAGCCACGCGACGTTCCGCTTTGAATAAGCGGTCCCCCGCCGCCGATGCCATGTCTCTCGACAAACTCTTGCGAGAAGGGCCTCCAAACGGAGATATCGAGGGTGCTTTGGAGAGCAGCCGGCTGAAGATTCTTGATCAGGGCATCAAGGCAGACAGCGACGGCATGGTAAGCCATCTACATGCTGACCATAGCATAATACCAGTACACTAACCTTGAACCATAGTCCTCTCTACGCATCTACGTATGGCTGATTTTGCTCAATGCGCCTGTTCTCGAGACCGATTCATACCTTGCACTTATCCATCGTGGCGCGTCACCCGCATACTCAAAAATTCGTAATGATACCTTCCGCACTCTCACAACTGATCCTCTTTTCCGACGGCGTGTGAGCGAGGCGAGCCTGATCCGCCTACTCAACGCCATTGCCTGGAAACTCCATGATGCCCGCGCAGAACGCACTCGGGAGCCCAGCATATGCAGCAGTTCCCGCCAGTCTCTTGACCAACCCAACAGTCGGCCGGGAACGGGCTATGGGAGCGGCTATGATTCCAACCCAACCTCGCCCATGTCGAAACATCGAGCCCGTGCTCTGACGCTTACAACGGAGGGTTCTGAGGCAAGCATGCCTCTTGATCCAGGAACTTACGTCCAGGGAATGAATGTTCTGGCAGCACCCTTCTTGTACGCCGCTCGCAGTGAGGCCGAGGCTTTCATTGCTTTCCACCAGCTTCTGACCAAGGAGCTGCCCGGCTACATTCGTGGTGCTATGGATGGTGTGCACAAAGGGCTGGCATTGGTCGACAAAGTGCTCTCCATTGTAGACCCCAAGCTCAGCCTGTATTTGCTCTCGAAAAACCTGACGGCTGAAATATACGCCTTTCCCTCTGTTTTGACGCTCTGCGCCTGCACCCCCCCGCTCCCCGAAGTCCTTCGTCTCTGGGACTTTCTTTTTGCATATGGGCCTCACCTCAACATCCTTTGTATCGTTGCACAGTTGGTAATGATCCGAACCAAAATTATGGAATCTCCAAGGTATGAGACTTTTGCCACCGTGTTTACCGCATGCATTCAACGCTAACCGAACCAACCAGCCCAAATAAGCTTTTGAGGTCCTTCCCAGCTCTTCAAGCTGACCAGATCAAACGTACAACCCTCGCCATCATCAAGATGATTCCCGATGATGTCTACTCCGATATCATTGCCCATGCCCGATAATTTGAGTCGAGGAGGGTTGTTGAGTCATTGGTTCTGAACAGGCCGATGGTTTCAAAATCACCGCTTTCAGCACACGTTGCATTGGAGACAGATTCAGGCACAGGTCGCCAGAAGCTCGTCAACAAGTATGCTGTCAGACCATAGCTCGAAGTCCTCAGCCATGCTGAGTGAGCGCTGGACCGCCTTTCACAACGATGCCAAGACGGGCCTTCCCAAGTCGACGGCTTGAGTGTCATGCAACAATTTAGCCGCATGAATATTCATGGGGACTCTGTTCAAGTCGCTGGCCGATGGGAAGCAAGAGGGGAGGACGAGAATGACGCGACTATGTGGAAGAAAACCGACAACACAATGGCTGACAAGGATTGCGCCGACCAACGACGCCCCGATGTTATAAGCCGAGTGTCTATAAGCCACACCTACAAAGCTCGCCCGGAAGGGAAGGGATATGCGGCTACATGGGCGGCCTTGTACTAATTCACCATACCTTGGTGCCCTCGGCAACGGCGCTGCGAGGCATGACGGACCACAACATTGTGTACTGCACACACCACGCTACCCACACCACGCTACCCACTACAGACAATTGGTGGAGATAAGGCGAGTAACCGGCAAGGTTGGAATAACATGTGAGAAGTATACATTAGAAGCGGTATGTACGAGCAGATCTTTTTGGACAGACAAAACAAAACCTATTTTTGGGGACACGAAAAGGGATGTTGGAGGAATATATAGAGATCGAGAGGGGAGATGAATGTTTCGATTGGCAGAACTTTGGTTTTTATAGGAACATTGGCCGTATATTCATAGAAGGTTTGGGGGGGAGGGGGGGAGGGGGTGGAGGGATGGCCAGCAAGGACTGCCTTTGTGTTGTTATTATATACATTGCTAGAGTACGAAGAAGGAACAGCAGTCAGTATATGCTGTATTATTATCTACGCATTTTACTTGAAGCTTGGTGCCAAAGCTCAACGTGTGTGTATCTGCTGTCGTGAACCAAGATCCGCTGTTTATGCAACACAGCCACGAGCACTACATGTGTTGTAATCAGTCTGTACCCTTCTCTCTCTGTTACCATCGCCTCTCTTGCATTTGCTTGCCGACGTCCCCGGACATGGCTGCCACGACAGCTTGCCTTGCACACCTCGTGGCACACGATCTAAACAGGGTTTAGAAGTTGTCCACGAGGTTGTCTGTACACACGACCACAACCACAACCACACCACAACCACAACCACAACCACACCACAACCACAACCACAACCACACCACAACCACAACCACAACCACAACAGATGTTATCTTCTTTGTTTTGTGTGGCACGCACTGGAGTGATCACGATGACTTTAGATGGGTTCTACGAGCACACACAACAAAACTCAAAACGTTCCACAAAACTCTGATATCATAAACACATAACAACTCTGATATCGTGGTGTTTATGTACTTTATCTATTAACTACCTAGCTACTACCTTCTTTTTCCCAGACCAACACGCTTTTTTGTGTACAAAAGCTCTGATCTATATATGCACATGCCATGCCATGTTATGTACTCATGTATATACGTACGTACTTTCTTCTCCCCCTCACTTCATGCAGTATACTTCACCACGTCATGTCCGCCTTCCGCCCCTTTTTGATACCTAGCCTGTCCTCATCCTCATCACCCCCTTCCTTCCTTCCATCCTTCCTTCCCCCCAAAGAGCTCTCCCCATTACCCATCATCTGCTGTCTTAAAAACCAAAAATTGCCTTTTTAACGCCCAAGTCCCAAATGCAAATATGCAATACCACAAATAAATAAAAATAACCTTTCCCACTAACCAACTTACCCCAGATGGAACCACCCAAAAAAAAGCTTAAATCCAATATCGTCGGACACCACCACCGCGGCCGAGCAAAAAGAAAAATAGTCGGATAGTTCCTCAAACACCACACAACAACCAACACCAACAAGTCCAGCAGACCTCTGGAATTTATCTTGGCTGGTCGCCAAGAAAAACCCACACCCACCTCCCTGGCATCGTCGCCCTCCCCCCCCCCCCTATCCGCTATCCCTTGTTTCGACAGCAAAAGCTAAGCCAGTGTCTCGGAAAGTATCAAACCGTAGCGTGTCGCTCTGATCACCCTTCAGCACAGGATAAACTTAAAATATCACTCCCGCCAATTCCTCCATCAGCCTGGTTTTCTCTAGCCCACCCAATCGACAACAACGGAACCCAACAACAATAACACCAATCCTGTTATATACAGTCAGTATGCGCCTCCCCTGCATCTTGACCCTTGGCAGCGCCAGCGTTGTTCTAGCAGAAGATCAACCCCGAAACCAAAAACCGCTATCCCCCCACCCGGGAACAGTGACGACACCCCCCCAAAAATTCATGTCCTGCTCAAAAACCTACGGCCCCGACTGGGAAACCTGCGGCGACGAAGCCACAAGCCGCTTCTGCTACAGCCCCGCCCAAGGACAGTCATGCTGCGCTGTCGACAACGGCTACTGCGAAAAGGGCACCTGGTGCGCCCCCGTGGCTGGGTATTGCTGTTTGGATGTATGTGACAACCACCACCCACGCAGAGAAAAGGTGCTGAACAATTTCCCCCCAGGGCGAAAATCTCGAAAGCTGTGCGCAGAGTGCCGGGTTTGAGCTGCCCGGGTCGGAGAGTAGTTATCTACCGTCGTTGAAGAGAAGTGTAAGCCTGCTTGAGGACAGGGAGGTTGTTGTCGGAGAGGTCAAAGTATCCGTGGCAGCGAAGAAAAAGACCTTGGTTGGGTTGGGGTTGGGAATGGGCGTGGTTGGGTTGTTGATGCTTTCTTGCTGAGATTTTGGGACGTTTGTTTTTTCGGGATAGCGCGGCGTTGTGATATTTTATGGCAGGTAGGCAAACAGGTGCATCTTGGGACCGGTTGTTGACATTGAATTTGTGAAAGCTATTGATGTAGGTGGTAATTTTCTCTCTCCGCTGAGGAAACGTCTAGTTAGAGAAAGCTGATAATATATACAGTGCCGGTTTTAATATACAGCACAACCGTCCTGGGCGAGGGCGAAGGCGTGCGAGAAAAAAGCCTGCATGGCCTTGTAGTGAAACAGAATGCCTCCCAGCACGGCGATGTGCCACAGGTTGTGGCTGCCACCGCAGTAGTCAAACATTCCCGGACACCAGCGCTCTGGAACCTTGCTGGCGTAGACGATGGCTCCAAGGAGGTAGACACCAATGGATTTGCCAATGGGGCCGTAGAACTCCATGGCGGAAGCAAAGCTGCGGGTGAGCGAGATCTGGAGGATGGGCAGGAAGCCAGTGGCGCCGAGGCCGCAGTAAAAGGCAACTCTGGCCCAAGCCATGTCCGCTCCGTTGAACTTGGGGTGCCATGGGAGAATGACGCCTCCGACGCCAAGGAGGGCGGTGGTGATCATGTAAGCATAACGGCTGACGGGATCGCAGTAAAAGGCCGTGTATTCGGTCGTCATGATGGACGAGGCAATCAGGAGCGAGATGCCGGTGTAGTCGACGCAGGCAAACATGGAGATGAGATCGACATCGGCGACCGAATTCATCGTGTGCCAGATGGTGCTGCAGACCAGGCACTGGCAGGCGGCAAAGAAGAAGACGGCGGCAACAAAAATGTCGGCTTTGCTGCTCAGGGAGAAGTTGGTGCTGGTGGGATAGAAGTAAAAGGCCACAGCCAAAACAAGGACGAGGCCGATAGCGTGCGACCAGATGTTGACAAGCTCGTTGGAGAAGCCAAACGCTGACCGCACGCAGGCCAGCTTGGTTTCGGAAAACCGATAGCCCTTCTTGATGTGGGGGTTGATCCTCCATGGGACTGGCAAGTCATCGTAGTGAAGCAAGCCGTGTTCCCGGGCCCGGGCAATCGCTCGCTGTACATGGTCCTCGAGGGACTCAGCAGCGCGCATTGCTCTTTCGATACCACCATCGACAACACGATGGGCCTCGTCCATGAGCACCTCGGCCGCATTGGCCAGGCCTCTTTCCCGAAACTTGGCGGCTTGGTTCTCCATATCCTCTAGCAGGTCGTCGAGGACCTCGATACCAATCTTTGCCTTTTCGTTGAGCGACTCTGCGGCGGCCATGGCGTCTTGGTATCCTGACTCGAGAGTTTCCACCATAACATGGAGTTTCCTCCTTCCAGCCCCCATCATCTCTTCCGACACCTGCGAGCATCTTTCCTGAACCGCCTGCAGTGTGGAGTAGGCGGCCGAGATACCGGAATCCAGACTGAGCTCGCCATAGCTCTCCCAATCCTCGAGCTTCTTCTCCAAATTTGTGAGGAACAGATCCAGCTTGAGCAAGAGACCCTCCTCCCCTTCCATGAACTGGTTGACCAGAGACTTTCTCCTTTGCTTGAAATGCGAAGGGCGGCGTTGTCGGAGGGCCGGCCGTTCTTGCGCCTGTGCTCCGGACGACTGGCCGGCTTCGGGGGCGTCTTCGCAAGCGCTGAATGTAAACGGGGAGGGGCACCCGAGACCCGGAGAGACGTCCATCGTGAGCGGCGTTCAAGATTAAATTCCTTGGCTAAGACACCGCAGCACGAGGTTCCGTGTGTGTGTGTGTGTGTGTGTGTGTAACTGGAGAGAGGCGGGACGGTCACAACCAAGTCGGCTGTTGCTTCGGTTGTGGACTACGACGGCGAGTCGTGGACCCGGCGCTTCTTCCGGAAAAATTCTGGGTGGAATAGGAGGTGCGGGAAGAGCGGTCGGCTTGCCACCTGCGTCGATCGAGACCCTGAAAAAGTTGGAGATTGGGATGCGCTCGTGTCGCACAAGAAAGGGGTAAAATATGCAGGGAACCAGAACGAACAAGATCTAGAAATCAAGAAACCCACGATCTTGCAATCGTCTGGGACATGTACATGGAAGAAGGATAGGATGGCTTTAAGAACGCATACAAAACAGGAACAAGTAAAGCAAAGAGGGGCCCGAGTGGTTTATGTGTGGACTTGCGGGCCGCCATGCTCGCAAAAGGAGGTCCAAGTGGAGATTTACCGTGTTAACCAAGCCCAAACGGGCCCAAAGTCCGCTGTAAGAGACCGCTAGAGGACTGCCACCTGCAGCGCCCAGCGCCTTCCCTCAGCGCCCCCGGGGCCAATTGAATGCCGTCATCGTACCCACGCTCCCCCACTTTTGGTACCAAGACCCTGCGCAAGCCTGTGATTGCGACCTGTGACGCTTCTTTCACCGAGGCAAAACCTTCCAGCAGGGCATCTGGGCTTCCCAAACCGAAACAAAAGACGACCTTGAGAGGCACCGCTATCTCCACGAATAACGTCATTGGCAGTTGAACAGACATCTTTGGGCCCTTTTTGACACAACCTGTAATCTACCCCGCATCGAGCAGCAATCGACGACGCGCATCGACAAGCCGCTTGACTAACTTTTCCGACTGCTTGTGCGACGGCTCTTCAATTTTGGCTTCCGCTGCCCCGTGGTGATCTCATCGCCAACCATCCATTGTCGCAGCAGCTCTCATCATCTGCCAGCTCACGTGGTCGCACTACACCCGCCAACCGGTTTCCAACCATTCTTTCAACGAATACCCGCCTCATTGTGATCGCGACCCACGCGGCTGGAAATCCATCATGACGGTCGATTCGCAACCACACGTCATGGGCGTCACCCATCCTACGCTAGTCCAAGCACTCGAAACCTCCAGAGCAGCTCGTGAACAGGCGCAAGGCATAGTAAAGCTCGTTGCCGAAGCCCAGACCGCAATCGCCGACGGCACCGGCACCAAAGCAGACTTCAAGCTCCCTATACAAAAGGCAAAGAAACCTCTCTGGACCAACCTCGCCGTTCTTCGCGGACAACATCGTCGCGCTCACTTCAAGGCGCGCGAGACAAAGGCCTTGACGGCAGAAGCAAGACAGGAGGTAGATTCTCTTCACCTGTCACTACAGAATCTACATTATGAAGAGCGTCATTTGGAGCTGGAAATTGCGGCTTGCGAGGGGTTCGAGTAGGTTCTGTTCAGGTCTGGTCGAATTCAAACGGATAACTAATGTTGGACATCAAACAGACATACCTACCAACTCCTCCCGCTGATTCCCGTCGAAGAGTTTCTCGCCCTGCACCCTGAACACGCCGAGTCGGATGAGAACACTTTGATGGTCGCCCGCATCAACCACGAGCGCACCGAGCGCGAAGCCCTCGAGCAGCAACGGCTCGAGTTGCAAAAGCAAAAGACCAAGCTGACGACGGAAAACAAGAAACGTAGAGAGGATCTTGCGAACCTGGATCAGAAGATGGAGAAATTCATTGATGCAAGTTTTTCTTCTTTTCAGTCTTATTTCTTTGGTCAGGAGGGTGGTGGTTGTGTCTAAGGGTAAATTAGAGATGGATCGGGAGTAGAGTGTCAGGTGGAAATGCTTGTGCTAACTTGGCTGCAACGGATAGGCCGCGAAACCGATTCAGAAAATGCTCGAGCAAGATGTCTAGGGGTGGCAAACTTGACAGTGAGCTATCAGCTGCGCGAAAAACGAGAAGCGAAAGAAAATGGGCTAAATATCTGAAAAAGAGAGCTGAGAAGAAAGCTGAAAAGAGAGAGCCGAGAAGAGAGCCGAGAAGAGAGCCGAGGAGAGAGCCGAGGAGAGACCTGGGAAGAGAACTGAGGAGAGGGCGAATGATGCCGGGCCTTGAGTCAACGAGAGACGATGTACGCTCTCCGGCAATCTTAGTACTTCTTTCAAGGGGCAATTGGTTTCTTGTTGTCAAAGGGCGTTCAGGTCAGCATTCTTTTCTTCCTCAATCCCCAAGCACTCACAATGGGACTGTGACGGCTGAAACTTGTGGTTCAGGAGATACATAGGTACCAATATTATTCAGCAAAGGGCTCGATGAATGCGGCCGATGGGAGCAAGGCGTTACCCGTGGGTTCTTGGATGATTTCGCAAACCCCTCTGCAAGCAGAGAGGGGTTTGCAAATCTAACTAAACCCACGAGTAGACAAACTGTTAATCGAGGGGAAAGGGGGGTGGGATAGTCGACTAATGTATTCAATCACCAATAATAGTATTATGCCTCCACAAAGGGGCCTCCTCGACTTTGGGTCCACAGCCAGCCCTACGAGGAAGCAGCACGAACCAAGAAGATCGAGATCTACGAAATGCCGTCGTATCCGTACCTTGGGAATCCGGGATACCTCGTCGAAAAATAATTCAACGGCCGACGGCGGATTTTTTGGGGAAGATGGTGGGATAGGGGAGGGGGGAACAACAAGGCGGGGACGGTTCATCTCGCCTATCTCTTGTTCATCAGCCTTGTCGGATGGGCCGGATAGGAATGGGGCCTCTATTCACCGCTCTAGGCCAAGACCCTATGGCACGCAAACACTGGCGAGGAGGGTTACCGGATCGCAAGTTGTTTGAGGGCTTTAGAACAACGCTCTGGGAGTTGAAAAGTCATATGGTCGGAGTGCAAAGGGAAAGAAAGATGCAACAGGGCAAGGCGCAGCAGGCAAGGCCTCTCTCATCTTTCAGCCTTGCCGATCAGCCGAGTGGGTTAAGCACGCACTGTCCAACGACAAGGCTGAGCTAGCAATGGGCTACTCCGTAGGAAACACTCAGTTGGTAAATTGCGATGGAGTTTTATCTATCGTCGGATCGTCCCGGTGACCGTCGCGTGGTAGGTGTTCCGCAATTGATGGTTCTTGTCAGCCAGGGGTCTCTTAAAGGAAAAAGGAGGTTCTCTCACACGCCAGGTCAGGCGTTCTGGAAAGAATGACAAGCGTGAGGCTTTATATATCGCTGCCCTGTGAAGAGTGTGGTGGCTGCGCCGTGTTGTGGCTGATGCCGTCCCCCCCTTTTTGATCCTCAGTTCTCCCCGTCGGCATAACAATGGAGACAACTTGCGGACGACCCGTAAGAGAAAAAATGTCGGTTATATGCCTATTTTTGAACCCTTTTTTTGCGGCGCAGTTTTTGGATCAGTTTAGGATAGTCGTTTCCGAGTAGGGTTGTAGGTGGTGGAATGTGTAAGCACTTGTTCCCGCTGCGCCTTTCTTAGGAGCTTAGCAATCTCACTTGTGTGGATATCCATCACCGAGAGAGGAGGACGAGGACTTCTTGTCAAAGCTACCTTGGCAAGTACGAATAAGAAGAGAAAAAAACAACCACAAGATGGAATTTCATCAGCTCGCTTGTGAGGGCATGCATGAGGTTAATACATCACATTCTCATATGCGACACACACAACATCAAAACGCCACCTCAAAGGCAGCCTCGTGGCGCGTGCTGTGATAATGATTTTGTGATTTTGATAAGGGGTGATTTTTGTAGTTCGATAATGGGGGGATAGATAAAGGCATGATCTGATTTGCTCCGGTGACTGATCGCTAAGAGATCACATCTAATCCCCAATCTTACTGGTCCGTGTGATGAAAGGGCTCCGAAGGATTGGGTTTCATGGTTTCATGACCCTTTTTGATGAAGTGCTTACTTATTGTACGCGGGTTCTAACCATCCTCGTGGTTCGTCGTCGGATTAAGGGTCCATGGGGATCGGGTTCGCCTACCTAGGTATAAGCCGAGTATCTTTTTTCGCAAGGTTCGGATATCTTTTTGTGGAGGGAAATACTTCTGTAAGGAGATATTTCTTACAACACCAAGCTGACAAAATTGGCAGCTGTCGTCTTGCAATATCAGTCAGCCTGAGACATGCTTGCCATAATCCTGACCCTGAGATAAAGTCAGCACATCTATTTCTCACCAAATGGCTTCATCCAAGCAAGACTGGCAACTCCACAAGCACCATGTTGGATTTTGGCCCATATCATCATCCCCGTCCATCCCACTATCAAAGTGTACAACGCCGCACGGCTAAAACAAAGGCGCGTAAGTTGTAAGATGTGCCGCGGGATGGGAGATATTTCAACACACACATGGACCAGTCTAGATTGAAATGGAAATAGTTCCCAATCCAACTGCGAAAAAAAAAAAAGAAAAAAAAGAATCGCGTGGCGGGACGCGGGTTTGGTCTGCTTGACGGCCGCAAATCTTGCGTGATTTTTTCTCTCACCAACCCCTGGATGTTGTAACCACCAGCACACAGATTGCTACCGTCAGGGGGGTTTGATGGACGGACCGGACATTGCAGCCGCCGGGCGGGAAGGGAAAGGAAGGGTCCTGACCGGCCTTTTCTGCAACCCTCCCCAATGAACGCCTGGAAGCTTGTTCCTAATCAACACCACTGGTGCTGGCTGTCGTACAAAATTTCGAAGACAAGGTTATTAGTGATATTAAAGGGTTTCAATTCGAAAACATGCTTCCTTATTGCTTCTCTGCCAGTTCCCAGCAGTTGCAAGACATGTTTCGAAACATTCTATTGCATTTTCCCCCTCATCATGCAGATGCGTCCCTAAACCCGGTCGTACAGAAAAGGAAGCGGCTTCGGGGTCTGAAAAGTTAACGCCTCTCCCGTTGGAACCGGCCCCACGAATCGGTGGGCGGACAGTTTCTGAGGCGACGATGAAAAAGAGGCCCCGTTTCTAGTTCCCCGGACCTGCAGCACTCCTACAGTAGACTCTCAACTTTGTTGTTCTGCTGTATCACCGCCTGCAATATACTGCCGGCCTGTGAGCCATGCATCTCGGTTTGAGGTGTGGAAGGCTTCGTTGTCGGATGTCAAACTCGGGCCAAGCTGCTGTCATGAGCTGCCAGATTGATAACCCAAAAGAAGCTTTTTCTGGTTCTGGGATGGTTGTGATCGGAGTAGAGGATTGTCCGGGATGCAGCACCCCAGACCCGACCCAACGTCTGGTTGAAGCCGCACAAGCGAAATGAATCTCTTTGACCACATCACGCAAGAGCCGGCCGGTTCCTGCTGGGACGCCGCCGTGGTGATGCTTGAGTAACAAAAGACACCCTCCCGCCACGCCAGGAACAGCCTCTAGATGCTATTGTCAGCCGCTTTGAGCTCTGCCGCCTCGACATCTTGTTCAACAACATCATAAAAGATGCGGTGATGTGATCCATGCTCCACCACTGCCGGCGGCCGAAGCCGGTGAAGGGACGGCGATGGGGCCGTTGTAGCGTAGCCCGTTCCGGTAAGTGTGGGATGGAGATAGAAAAAAAAAGAAAAAAAAGACCTTTTTGGCTCTTGCTAGCCTGCCATTGAATCCATCGCGCAGCTTAAAATTGGTCCAACGCTACGCTTGGCACGATGCGACATGGGCGAGGTGAGAGCGGATGAATGGGCTTCAACTCTGGTGCCGAGGCCGAGCGAGAGGCCTCACAAGAAGCACGTTTTTCGACTATTCCGCAGGTACCCATGTACCTAGATATAAAAAGGTCTCAGTTAGCAACGTTCCCAGGCCGGAATTTCACCTTTTTTTGTATGGGGATCCGCATCTCCATGTGAGCCGTGCCGAGACACCGGCACGTAGCCTGCTGCTGTGCTCACGCTCTTCTGCAGGCTGCTCGTCAGCTCAGTGGCTCTCCAGACTATGCAGAACTACAGCGCCACCTTCGCATTTCTGGCCGTTACACTCTCGCTGCTAGTGAGGTGACTTGTGCGAGCATCGCGGGCCAATAGTAACATCGGAGAAGGGGAAATGCCTGAGCTGCCGTGTCCGCTTGGGAAAGCTCATCATAATTTCCACAAAGTGGCATCGGCCCACCAGCCAGTGACAGAGCCGAAGGGGGCCCAAGCTCCCCGTGCATGTCAAATGGCGACTGTCCAACGTGGGGATGTGGCTGGTAAGTACAGCGCGTTATCGACATGGCATGGCGAGGCTAGCTCTTTGCTTTCCTCTTTGATGCTGACCGACTTCCTTTGCCGCGTTGGAGTGAGCGGTGTACTGTTCTCTGTGTTGTGGATGGGGGATGCTGGCTTCTTATCTGCTTGGTGGGAGGACCCCGAATAATAATAAACTGTTCTCTGGCGCAAGGAACGGCATGGTATGATGCGGGTCATGCTGTGTGTGTGCCAACTTCAGACACAGAGCCCCACAGACTTCGATTTGTCCCGAGATCCCCCATCAGGATTGGTGAGATTCTCTGCCACCGGTGCAGTTCCGTCAGGTGTCGAGCCGTCAAGAACGTGCGGCTGGCGTGGTGGTTCGGAGGGACGGCAGCGCTTGGAGTGCCCTGACGTCGTCCCTCGGCCTAGCAACAGCTGTGAGACTTTTTACTTGTCGTTGTCTTGTCGTTGTTGATCGCGACAGGAAGTGGAGTTGGACCTTTTGCGCGTGCTGGAGGCCAAGTGTTTGGTTGGCTTCTGTGACAGGGAATAATGTATGGAGTCAGACGTAAGATTCCTGGCCTGGCCAGGTAGGCAACAAAGCTTTGAACTGCCGCCGCTTGGCAAACGCGGCCTTGGAGCGAGAAAAAAACAGATTTAATTTTTTTTGCAACCTGGGTACTCCGTCGTGTGAAGTTCGAATAGGCGAATGCCAGACAGCCTTCGCCAACGCGCCAATGCCTCCCGAGCAGCTTGTTTCAACGGCAGGGACGTTGAGTGTTGGATCGTCGAGAAGAGCTGTCTGGAAGGGGAAGACTGCAGCAGGAGCTAAGTGGACGAAGCTCTCTTTCGCACACCAACGACACCCCAGATTTCTCCCCCGCGATTTCCATGTGAAAAACAGCGGGATCCAGGTCAGGGTGCCGCGACTCAGACCTATCCCAAACCGTTCCGAAGGCTGTGAAAGAGGCCTTTTTTGAGTGTGTTTTTCTCATCAACCCGCAAATAACAGACCACTACAGAGGCCTTGCTAGCCTTGCAACGGGAAACAGCAAACCTGGGCCGTTGCTGAGCCGTCCCCAGGTGGGAAATTTGTTACCCAAAAGCGACAAGCTTGCTGTGTTATTCGCACCAGGTACTTTCGTGTCCACCTCACAGTTGAGGGAATCCACAATCTTACGCTGCTGCTGCGGAGGGCCGACCCCAACAGCGATCCAATTGCCTGTAGCTCAGCCCCCAGTCCCCGTCGTGACCCTGCCGAGCCTGCGCATCCCAGCCCACACCTATCCAAAGGTAGCACCCACGAACACCCCCAGCAGCGTTTTCCCATCGCAGGTGTTGGCACCGACCGACAGAGAGAGAACGCGTGGGCTGGGCTTTCAACCTCAGCTGCCCCCTTTTTTCTGTTGCCGGCAGCCTACCCTCAACGAGTTTCATCGACAGCTACCATACCCAGGTTGAGCTTCCTACCCTCACCTCAGCCAGGTCCACCCCCGGGTCGCACCACATTGACCACATTGACCACTCACCACCTGCACCCCCATCTACCTGACTGCGCCCGCCCGGTGGTTATCCATTTTCTCAACCGCACACCTCACCTCATCTCCTTCTCTTCTCTTTTTTCCCTTTTCCCCCTTCCTCCCGCCAGTCCCTCCTTCCCACCATCTCGAATCGCAGCCCTGTGCCTCTGGACCTTTGGACGTGCTCGGTTGAGGTGCAATCGACTCGCGTCTCTTTGTGCACTCGGGCCCACGCCGTCAACTCGTCGTCGACTTCCTCCTCCCATCACCTCAACGCCCTCAAACCGCCATTCGTCGGTTAGCAAACTGGGCGTGTTTCCGTCCACGACGAGTCAGCAACTTATAAAACACACCACCGCTACCTCCACCTCCACATAATAACTCACACCGAGCAGCAACAATGTCGATATTTGGGTGGTGTAGCCAGCGCGCTGGCGGTCTGGCCATGATGGCCACCGTTGCGCTCTCCTACTGGGTGATTTCGAGCGAACTCGAGGCTCAACGACATGGCTACAAGTATCAGTCAAACGACAGTCTTAGCGCACCCAATTACGACCCGCAAAACGGTGCCATTTGGGTCAACATCTTCTCCTACTACTGCCTGCTCATCCACTTCCTTGTCTTCTGCTTCCCCTTGCGCTCCTGCTACGCCGTCTTCACCATTGGCAGGCAGCTGCGCAAGTCGGCTCGTGCCAGGACCCTCAAAGACATCAAGTTTGGACACCGCCGCCGCAGCTCTTCGACCTCCCTTTCCAGCTCCGAGACCTTGACCTCGTCGCGCGACCTGGGCTCCTCCTCGAGCAGCGAAGTTGAGGATGTCGATACGGATTGCTACATTGACGCCGACATTGCCCCCGACCGCGTCATCCATGCCATTGTCATTCCCAACTACAAGGAGGAAAATGACACGCTCAGGGAGACTCTCGAGGTCTTGGCCTCTCACCCTCAGGCCCGCAACACCTACGATGTAAGTTGGCGCGCTCTACACTTCAGCCGCCGGATGACACACCCCCTCATCAACCGCTGTCAACAAATGCTTGTTTGTTCTCTGGCAGCAGCTGTGGTGGGGGTGAATGGGTCCGATGAAGGACCTCCCCTGTTTAGTGCGGAGCTGACAGTTCACGATCCAGGTCTATCTTGCTATGGAGCAGCGGGAACACAATGCCGAGACCAAGGCTTCCCGGTTCGTCAATGAGTTCTCCAAGAAGTTCCGCTCCATCAACTACACGCTTCACCCGTCTGATATCCCCGGCGAGCTTGCTGGCAAGGGCAGCAACATGGCTTGGGCCGCCCGGAAGCTCAGCGAAAGATACTCTCTGGGCCAGCGAAAGGATGTGATTGTGACCGGAATTGATGGTGAGTTTGCCCCGCAGAAGCTGCCGAACGTTCTGGGCCCCGTTGCAAGAATGCACCGGGTCGCTCGGTGTGGTTGGTCCCTTTATTTCTGTCCTGTGCGCGCGATTGGATTCGCTAACCAAGTTTGTCACGGATGCAGCTGATAGCCATCTCTCGACCAATTACTTTGGCCTGGTCACCACCATGCACATGACTTACACCGAGACTGCCACTACCACCCTCTACTCAGCTCCTATCATCTTTGACCGCAATGCTCACAACGTCCCGGCTATTGTCCGTGTCGCCGATGTACTGTGGTCTGCTGCCGGCATGTCCGGATTGTACAAGGGTTCGACCGTTGCCCCTCCTACTTCGGTCTACTCGGTGCCGCTCGAATTGGTTGACCGTGTCGGCGGTTGGGATTGCGATGCCGAAGCGATTGGCGAGGATTTGCACATGTACCTCAAGTGCTTCTTTGCGCTCAATGGTAACTTGACCGTTCGGACCGTCATGAGCCCTGTCAGCCAGACCAATGTTACTGGCGGCGGTCATGGCAAGGGAATCCCCGGTTTGATCGCCGACGTGCAGGCTCGGTACAAGCAAGCTCTCAGGCACATGTGGGGTGCTTTGGATACTGGGTATGCTCTCAGGAAGGTTGTCGAGGTCTGGAGAGAGAGGAAGCACACCTCCAGAGCGTTCCGCCCTCTTCATACCGCTCTGAACGACGCCTCGGATGGCTATGTTCCCGAATCGCAAGTCTCGACAGCTGACCCCGAAGCTGCTCCCGAAAGCGGCATCTTCTCGGACGTCACCACCGACACTCTGAAGGGCGTCAACTACGAGCGCATGATTGTTCTGTTTCACCGTCTTTTCGAGGCGCATTTTCTGCCTGTCCAGATGACAATCCTGGTTGTCGCATCGACTCTCTACGCCTGGGTTACTGACGGGGCTCCTGATGTTCACGGCGTCAACTGGATGTTCAGCATCTGCAACATTCTGCGCACAGTTGGTTTCATGGAAGTCGCCCTGTACCTCTTTCTCTACGAGAGCTTCCACAAGGTTTGCCTCGAGATTCGCGAGAAGGAGATGAGCGATGCCGGTCTGACCAAGGGCATGCACTTCTCCCGCAGAGAGGCCAAGACCAACTTTATCGACTACATCATGGTACCCCTCGTCGCGCCAATCTTTGGCTCGATCCCTTGCGCCCAAGCGCAAATATACCACTTCTGGACAGTAGACTTGGTCTACACAGTCAGCAAGAAGGTCACTAGGAGGAGAGCCAAGTCGGTCAACTTGGATTCGTTGGTATAACACCAGTTACTGCTGCCTCGCAAGCAAATTATCGCATTTTAATAGCGCCGATGCTTTACTTCTATCCATGGGCTCGACCCTCTCGGGCTTCGATATCCGTGTGCCGTCGAAACTTGGCATAGAGCTGTCCAGCACACCTCGGAACGCCGACCCCTTCTTCGATTCTTGGGCATTTTTACATTTTGTCAACAGACTTTGGCGACCGGCGTACTTCATCGCCCTTTTTGGCCTTTGTTCTTTTATAAACAGCACGGGATTGTGTGAGGCGCACGTGTGTAAATCAAGAGGACATGATGTTGATATGCATGGCATGGCATCGGCATTTGGCATCTAGATATGGGGCTCGACGGTTTTTTTCTTTTTCTTTTTTGCTTTGCCATCATTGCTTTTGCTCATTTTTCGGCGGGTTTCATCGGAGTTCAAGGAGCAACAGAGCAAGAATAATATTATACCAGGACGGAACGGGGGACAATCGGTTTATGGATGATATCCTCCGCCTTGCTGGCGCCATTCGCTTACACACCACACTTACCACCACCACCACCACCAGCCACCAGAAAGAGTTGGGAATACAATACGACACGGCGATAATTCAGGGGAACCCCCCCAGTGGCGGCAAGCACAGTTTGGGGAGTCTCACACGACATGGAGACAAGACAAGTGCCGAAAGAAGTCTTTGGAAACGAAATGAGAACAATCCGGGCAACCAAAAAAGCACCTCGGGAACGAACCGCTTTGCAAATCCATGGGGAGAAAGAAGGAGGGGGGGGGGACACATCAACAACACCTTCCTCAAGCGGGATCAATCATCAATTTGGTTTTTTCTCTTCTTTGACGACCACCCAAGGAGAACAGAACGGATTTGAGGCAACTCTTTCTTCACGATTTGAGGGGACACAGCCGGAGGAAGAGAAAGGGAAATAATTTAATCCATTTTTAGCCCTTAATATTTAATTTTTTTATGTACATAAAGAATGATGGGAATAGCTATGGGAAGGAACAAGATGGGGAGGAAGAGGCAGAGGAGGAGGTGGCGGAGGAGGAGGAGTAAGATGGGGGGGGAGAAGACATGAGCAAGCGAGCGAAGAGGGAAAGACAAATCGGCGTCAATCAATTGGGAGGGATGGGCCTGGGTTTGGGGTTTGGTGGGTGGTGATGATGATGATGACGTTTATTTGGTGGAGTGGGTAGTTGGGTGGAGATTTGGGGGAGAAGGAGTTCCAAAGTTTTAGTCTCTGAAAGATGGAGACGGCGGGAGGGTGGGGGGAGGTGTGGTGTAGGGGAGAGAGAGAGAGAGAGAAAGAAATTCAGATCATGACGCTCGCTTGGCATGCATAAAGCTATTTTTTTTTGTTTGGTTTTGTTCTGGTGACTGTGACTTGTATGTATGTCTGGATCTTGTGTGGTTTTTGGATGTCGGCCTGATCTTTGAAGGTTCAAGAAGCGCCAAGGGGGAGGTGACGTTGGTGTTGTAGCATTGATTGTGGCTGTGCTGTTCTATCTAGCTAGCGAACGTCGGATTGTTGTTTTAAGATGCTAAACGTACTATAGTCTACTCGTACATGCGGAATTTTTACACTAGTTTCATGCGGTTGGGTATGGGATTTGGGAATGGTATGGGGTTGGGGCGTCGTCATCATCGTTCGGAGGCGGGCCGTTCCCAGACAAGTTTGTTGCATTTCACGCTCATCCACCTACCCAAGAAACTCTTCGGAATATCGGCATACTCACTCCGGCGTCTGCGGCGCGCGGCTGACTGTTCTCTATGTATCTTGCATGTCTTGTCGAATCCGAGTTTGACACAGGTAGGAACGTGGGGCGGTCGGTCTTCTCCATACCCTACCTATCTACCTACCTACCGACCCAAGGGTCTCTGTAACGAACCTGTATGGACACCCCCAATGCCACGCGGCTTTTGTATTATTGGGTTCGGAATTTGACGTAAACGTGGAGTTTTTGAGTTTTATTTCTCCGTTAAAACGGGACCCTGTCACGCTGTGTACTTGGGTGAGGTGAGCACCCTGCCCACAAAATAACCGAGACACAAAAGTAAGTCAACCCATATCATATACTATGAACTATACCTCAGAAGTTAATAGGATTTTGAACGATCTTTCAAAGCCTGTTAACTATTTTTGAAGGCTTATAAACTATCTTCAAAGGCCTATTATAAATTATCTTTAAAGGCTTATGGACTATCCGTTAAGGCATGTAAACCTACTTGTAGTATCTCGATTATTCTGTGGTGAGGGTGGTGAGGTGGTGCTTACATATTGACATGTACACTGCCACTGTGGGATATCCACTTTTTGGATGGCTGGGAAGGGGGGAGATCGGCGGTTTTACTGGTGGTTGAGTTGGAACCAAGGCCTGATACAATGCTTGGTAGGGGTAGGGGATGATTGGTATGTACAGATTGGGGATTTATTTATTGATTTAGTTTTTTTGTTGTCCAGATAGAGCGGGAGGGGGGACCTGTCTTGGATGGGGCTGGGTGTGGTGAGGGTGAGGGTGAGTAAGCTGGCTGCTTCAGCCTTGCTTTGTTTCGGAGGTCAGCCGTGTCTTGGTTGGGTTTGGTTGCTTAGGGGAGTGGGTTTGACATGTTTGTAGAGATATAATGGTTATAGGAGCTGTTAAACAGAGATAGAGGCCATCTATCCACTTGGTCAGCTCGGTCTTCATGATCCGGTGTTTAATTATCTCTGATGATGATGTGTACATGCTCTTCTAGTGGCTTTGCAATGATGAGGAAAGATAAAGCAAGCTATTTCGGTGCAGTATCGACACACTTCACTGTACAAGTTTGATGGTGTAAGGCCTGGTCTTGGAGCTTGACTGAAAGGTTGGTGATGAGAGCTCGGCGTTTACTCATATGGACAGCTCTGCGGTATTGCTCAGATAACAATTGACTTGAGCCAAGGTTTCAGATTAAGCAGCAAATCCGATTCTCTTCATCTCAAACTCCTAGAAAACACCCTTTGACAGTCGCCTGAAGTGTGAGATGCCAAGCCGAGCAACTTGTTCTAGATTCTAGAAGCTCAAGTGGTGATCTCAGCAATCCATTATTCAGATTGCTCTCTGGATGATAGAGATTTCACAGAACGTCTACGAAGTGCAGAGAAGGCACGGGAGGTGACGTGCGGTTGTCGACCTGGAGCAGTGAATGGACCGGGGATCCATGTGGGGAGGCGCTTGTAAATTCTTGCAAGTCAACAAAGAGGACTCGAGAGAGTCTCGATGTCAAAAGCTGAAATATGAACCCGATTCCATGCTCAGAAAGCACCGATGGTGGCAGAATTCACTCAGGAAGATGGGAACAAAACACCTGCAGACATCTGCTCACGATATTCACCCTGGCGCATTGCTCCCAAGGCCAATTCACTGTTGCGCCGCCGTTGGGTGGTGAATGTTGCAGCTCAGCTCTGTCCCACCAGATTGGCTGGGAAACCAGTGGAAACTATCGGCCGATAAGCCTTATCGGATGCTGAAGTGGAGCCGCCCAAACTTTTTTTGTGGAGCCAACCTCGAATTGCTGCAGGTGGTTGCAAAGTGCTGGATATTTTTTTTCTGCTGCGATTCCTGCACCTCTCTCTTCTTCTTCTCTGTACTCAACATCACCATCATCACATTGTCTGTCTGTTTTTTTTCAGCACATTAAATCGCATCGCCAATCCTTCTTTTAGTACATACCAAGTAACATCCTCTAACTCAGCCAACATGCCTCTTCTTCCTGTCGCCGTCTATGGCCAAGATGTCCCTCCCGGACAGCTTGTCCCAGCCGAGATCCAGTTCCCTGCGACCGTAAGTCTCTGCAATTCCAATCGCCAGGCCATTGCTAATGCGCAATTCTAGATTCGCATCACCATGGCTGCTCTTGACCCTACTGCCGCCCCCGAGGCTGATGAGGAGGGCAACATCCCCGCCGTCCACCGCTCTACCCTGAAGATCATCAGAGTCGTCAACGACGACGAGGGCGATGATGAGGACGAGGACGAGTACCTCCAGAAGCTTCTCGGCGGTGGCGACGACGAGGAGTCTGACGAGGAGTCCGATGAGGAGCCCAACGGCGGCCCCAGCGACCCCGCCAAGTCCAAGAAGGCGAAGCGCGCCGCTGCCATCAAGAAGCTGATGGAGGCTACCCAGGAGGAGTCCGATGAGGAGATGGAGGACGTCAAGCCCAACGGAAAGAAGGGCAAGGCCAAGGCCAAGGCCGAGGAGGAGAGCGATGAGGAGAGCGACGAGGACGATGAGGAGGAGGGTGAGCTTGAGGAGTTCGTTGTCTGCACTCTTGACACCGAGCGCGTACGTATTAGCTTCAACCAGCCCAAGAAAGCCTTGCACAGACTGACAAGCAACACAGACCTACCAGCAGCCCATCGACCTTGTCATTGGCGAGGGCGAGAGGGTCTTCTTCGCCGTCACCGGTACCCACACTGTCTACGTCACTGGCAACTACGTGGTCACCGAGGACGAGGAGGACGAGGATTCCGATGAGGAGTCCGATGAGGACTACGATGACGACATGCGCGCCGTCCTCGAGGGTGACTCCGATGATGACATGAGCGATGAGCTCGACGAGATTGATGGTGCTGAGCGCATCAAGGAGATCGACACCGACGAGGAGGAGGCTCCCAAGCTCGTCGATACCAAGAAGAAGGGCAAGAAGAGAGCCGCTGAGGAGGAGGCCGAGGGCCTCGACGAGTTGATCGCCAAGGACGAGAAGAAGAACAAGAAGCAGAAGAAGAACAAGAGCGAGGCTGCTACTACTGAGGCCAAGGAGTCTCCCTCCACCAAGGGTGATAAGAAGGTCCAGTTCGCCAAGAACCTTGAGCAAGGCCCTACCGGCCCTGCTAAGGACAAGGCTGCTGAGAAGCCCGCCGAGAAGAAGGCTCTTGGTGTCAAGGTTGTCAACGGTGTCACCATCGACGACCGCAAGGCTGGTACCGGCCGCACCGTGAAGAACGGCGACCGCGTTGGCATGCGTTACATTGGCAAGCTCCAGAACGGCAAGGTTTTTGATTCCAACAAGAAGGGTGCGCCTTTCAGCTTCAAGATTGGCAAGGGTGAGGTCATCAAGGGCTGGGACATTGGTATTCTCGGCATGGCTGTTGGTGGCGAGCGTCGGTTGACTATTCCCGCCCACCTCGCCTACGGCAGCAAGTCCCTCCCCGGCATCCCTGCCAACAGCACTCTCATCTTCGATGTCAAGCTCATCGAGATCAAGTAAAGGATCTTAGTGACTTGAATATATATGTCTCCTGAGCGCGGCGTCGGACTCGGTGGCATGTAGCCTTGTATTTTACAACGGGCACTTTTCCTTTTTTATTTTTGTTTTATTTTTATGATATCTCGAGGCTCTTCCTACGGGTTAGCCTGATCGGTCTTTTTTGCTTCATATACAGCACCATGGAGACCTTCTGACCTGCGCACGATCTGTGAGGATTCTGTCCTCTTAGGCAGCAGAAAGAGACGGTGTTCAAGGGGATGACGAGGTCTGCATTGCATTATGGAATGGCGAACAAAACTTGGGTTTGGAGGTTTTTTTGTTACCTCTCAGGGAATTTTTTATGTTACTGTCTGCTTAGGGGAAAATAATACTCGTCGCTGTGGCGCGGCTATGAACTCAACACTGTGGTCGCCTGTGTACTTGCTGGCTATGTGTGTATCTCTTTCTCTGTCTCTTCTGTGTAATGTTCCGTCTTACCTGGCATGTCCAGCGTCCTGCTAAGCAATGGCAAGTGCGCCCATGAGGAAAGGTGTTTGTAGTCGACACCTTCCCAGCCGTCCTGTCTTGTTGGGCATTGCCGGCCTGTGGAAGGGGCTTCACGGAGGCCATGCCCCGTCGTAGATAGACCATGACGTCCCTGTTGTCCATCGACAAACTTCTTCTTCACCCATCTTGTCCCCGTCACCGTATCATTCCATCTCGACCCGTCCCAAACCCCCGACTCTCGTTGGATTTTCTGGAAGGGGATTATCCCGCAATACTTACCCGGCAGCATTATTGCACCCCGTAATTTTTATCCCATGGACAGAGGTGCACCGTCATGACGAGCAGAACTGGCCAGCAGCACAGTGAGATCGCCTCCATCTCTCTAGGGGCCGGCTACAAACTGGACGACAACAACGCCTCGGTGTGGTCCCTTGCCCGCTCCGACCGTGCTTCCATCCAAGTCACCACGGCCGCCGCTCGTAAAAGGTTCAAGATATTCTCCGCATTCAAGTCGTTGACCAATCTTGGTGAGTTTCCAAGCTTTCTTGTTGGGAATGTTGAGAAGACCGTTTGGGCTGATACGAACCGACGTAAAAAGCCTCTGACAAGCCACCCGCCATCACGACACCGACCGAGCCCCTTAGCGGCCACCGCGGTGCAAAGTCAATTATCCCAAGGGGCATACTTTCAAAAATGTCCAGCGCCCTCGTCCGTGGTGCTCCTTCTCCCATGGAGCCGACTGTTATTCATCGATCCACCCAACCGAGAAGTCGTCGACCGAAGCTTCAGCAGCAGACATTTCAGCAACGTCATCCTCATCATCATCATCATCATCCTCATCCTCATCATCATCATCACCACCAGCAGCAGCAGCAGCAGCAGCAGCAAGAACAAGCAGCAGTGGTGCAGCATATTGAATCTTTTCCGTTGTCACCACCGCAGGTCATCACCCCCGACGCCACCACGACGGCGAAGAACACAGACACGACGACGGTTTCGAGCATGCCGAGCACGCCGCAGGATAATTCGGCGAACACCTCGCCCAAGAACTCGACTGGGCAGACGTCGATGGATTCGTGGATGATGAAGGATCAGAGGCGAGGGGGAGGGGGAGGAGGGGGATCCCCGCCCGAGAGGTTGAAGCAAACCGCCCGGCACGGTAATCACCAGCACAACATCGCGCTGCCGTTGTCGGGGGTGTCATCTTGCTCGAATCCAATCATTCGTCATCATGCCCATCATGGCCACAATCATGGCCAGCAACACCACAGGGAGAACCCGCCGCAGAACCACATTGATGACACTTCCACCTCTCCCAGTCCGGACTCTGTCTTGACGACTATACAGGAATCGCCCTTTGATCTTGTCACGCCTTCGATCGTGACGGTGGAGAAGGCGGCTGCGGCCAAGATTGCGCTGGAGGGGTATTTTCAGGAGAAGTTTGCTCTTGGGGCAACGGATAGAGAGAAGAGGAGGCAGGGGTTTGAGAATGGACTTTTTGTGGATGCGGCGGCTGCCAGGGGGGGGAAGGAGACGAAAAAGGGGGGGTTGCTGACCAGTGGGCAGATTGCCGCTGTCAGACAAGGGTTTTTCAAACAGGAGACTCGGCACCTGAGGGAGACGAGGGTTTTGAAGGCTAGGGGGGCGGGGTTGCTGATGCGGGAGGGGGTGGACGGGGCGAGGGAGAATGGGTTTGAGGAGGTGCAGATTTTGGGGAAGGGGAGTTTTGGGGTGGTGAAGCTGGTGAGGCAGAGTGGTGGTGGGGGAGGGGTGTTTGCCATGAAGTGTATACGGAAGGGGGAGATGATCAAGACGCAGCAGGAGGGGCATCTCAAGGCGGAGAGGGACTTTTTGATCGCGAGCGAGGGGTGTCAGTGGGTTGTTCAGCTCGTGGCGGCGTTTCAGGACTTGAAGAATTTGTACTTGGTTACCGAGTACATGCCTGGGGGGGACTTTCTGGGGTTTTTGATTCGGGAGACTACGCTCCCGGAAGAGGTGGCCAGGTTTTATGTTGCCGAGATGATTCTGGCGGTGGAGGCGACGCATTCGTTGAAGTTTATACACCGGGACATCAAGCCTGACAACTTTTTGATATCGGCGAGCGGGCACCTGAAGATTTCGGACTTTGGGCTGGCGTTTGATGGGCATTGGTCGCATGACTTGGCCTATTTTACTAGTCACCGGTATTCGCTCGTGAATAGGCTGGGGTTGAACGTGGTGGGGGATAAGCAGGACAGGAAGGAGAGCAGGAGCACGGCTGCGGTGCTGAAGTGGACGAGTGGCATCATGACGGGGATTGGGAAGCATCAGCCCAAGGTTGGGGTTGGGGTCGGGGTGGAGGGGGATGAAAAGAGGGAGCCGTTGCTGAGCTGGAGGAACAGGAACGGGAACAGGGGGGCGGCGGTGAGTATTATGGGTACGAGTCAGTACATGGCTCCCGAGGTGGTCAAGGGGGAGTGTTATGATGCGAGGTGCGACTACTGGAGCGTGGCGGTGATTCTGTACGAGTGCCTGTACGGGAGCACGCCGTTCTACAGCGAGGAGGGGAGGTCGGTGACCAAGAAGAATATTTTGAACCACCGGGAGACGTTTCGCTTTCCGAGGCAGGGGCCGGCGGTGTCGACGAGGTGTCGGAATTTGTTGGTCAGTTTGATTGTGGACAAGGAGGATAGGTTGTCTTGCAAGGCGTACAAGATGAAGGACATGATTGGGCAGATTGGGACTGGGCCGGGGGGGCAGAATCAAAGGGGGATGACGAGTTCGATGTCGGCGCCGAGTCTGCCTGCTTTGGGGGTTGCTACTATGTCGGGGAATAGTAGTACTGGTGGTGGTGGTGGTGGTGGCCCGGCGCAGCAGCAGCAGCAGCATCAGACGCAGAAGGATACACGGTGGACGAAGGAATATGTGGACAAGTTTGTGTTCCCTAATGATGCTGAGGATATCAAGGGGCACAAGTGGTTTAGGTCAATTGCGTGGGAGCATTTGCACCAGATGCCGCCGCCGCATGTTCCCGTGCTGGACTCGCCGGACGATGCGACGTATTTTGATGACGAGAGTTTGAGTGATTGGAGTGAGAGCTCTCTGGAGGACAAGCTGTCGGAGGAGGAGGAGGACGATGAGGATGAGATTGAGAACAGGAGGCTTGAGGAGGAGGGGTATCACGGGTTGAGCAAACGGGTGTTGGATCAGATGGTTGAGGAGCAGAAGCTGATGGAGGAGAGGAGGCGAGAAGAGGAAAAGGAGAGGTTCCTCGGTAAGCTGGGCAGGAGGCCGAGTCTGCAGAGGTGGGTGATGGAGGCGATGAGACAGGCGCCGTTTGACATTGACTATTACATGGGGTTGGAGAAAGAGATTGACAAGGCTAGCCCGGAGTGCGGGGTTACGGAGGAGGAGAAGGAGGTGATGAAGGCTTTTTTGCTTCGGTACGGGTGTCGGGTGTTTCGGGATGGGGAGCCCAAGGGGGACGCCGCCAAAGATAAGAAGGAAGAGAAGAAGAAGAAGAGGCCGAGGGACAAGATTTTGAGGGACAAGGAGATGGGAAAGGTGGCGATGGGTGTGAGGAGACGGACGGCGTTTGCTGGGTATGAGTGGGTTGGCTGTCGCGGGTTGAATGGGGGCGAGGTGCTTGGTGGTGGTGGTGGTGGCGGTGGTCAGGAGAATGTTGGGTTGGATGGGACGTCGGTGATGAAACCGAAGCCTGTCCAGCATTCTCCTCAGCAACAGGTGCAGATGCAGACACCACGGCAGGTGGTGAATGTTGGGGCGGTGGGTATGGATGGGGGGTATGACGGATCTCCCGAGAGTAATTCCTCGCCTACGTATCGATGGGGACCGCATCCGCAGATTCACTTACCGCCGCCTCATGTTCATTTATTACCGCCTCATGCGCTGCCTCCCATGACGGGGCATGCGTTTCAACCTGATCCGTTTTGGAGACCACCACCGGTAGCTCCCCAGCCGCAGTTCACACATGCTCATCATCCTCAGTATCACCCACTACCGCCACGGCAGTTTTCACCATTTCCATTTCAGCAGCAGCAGCAACCGGATCCTCGACACTTTCAACTACCTCCATTTCGTCCACCGCCACCGCAACAAGCCCGGAACTATTCCCCTTATCAGAGCCAGTACGTACAGAGTCAAGTCCCGAGACAGTTTTCCATGCCACCACAAGCACAGCCGCAGGCGCCACCACCGCGATAGGTTGGCGGTAATAAGCAGGGCGGTGGTGCTGGGGCTGGAGGGAATGATGCCGGAGTATGGGCTGGCGAGACAGGCTTTGATCTGAAGAACAAGGGCAGGATGGGTGTGTCGTGAGGTGATGATTATGAACGACGGGGGGCAATCTTGTTTTTTGGGCGTTTGTTGGGTAGATGGGATACGTATAACGACAGTATTATTAGATAGTAGACAGCCTACCTATGATACCACCAGAAGTAGAGTTAATAGTAGTTGTAATCTCTCACTTGTTTCTGCAGACTCGAAGGGCGGTGTAAAAGACCCAACATCATGCATTGTAGTAGCTCGTTGTATCCATTAGTGTATATTTTCGTCATGCCAACGACACCCATCCATCTATTAGCGCCTCATTTTGCCAACCTCCAACCCAAAGCAATTTCCCACATGATCTTTATGAAGTGGTGTGCGTGCTCTCGTGACTTCCCCCTCCATTTCCTCACTGTCCACCTCCAAACCGCAAACCTTTAGCCCAAAACAAGCTCATACACTATGATGAGGGTATTGATCACAATTAATGGTACTAACTCTCTTGTTAGTGACGGTGGCGAAAGTGCGGGGTACGTGAGGAGAGTACATACTCCTCATCAAGGTCCGGATCGAGGCAATCAGCTGGATGGCATTGTACTTGACGCTGCTGTCTACGCCGCCGGGGCCGCCGAAGGAGCGGTTGTGGGTTGCGGGGGTGAGGTTTACTGTCGGTCAAAGAGTCAGTGTTTCCTGTACTGGATAGTCATGTGCTGTTGTATGTCGTGGTGAAAGCAGCAGGGCCACTTTTCCGACCTCGTTGACTGGTGTCTGGTTTTGCTCCGTGTTGGTATCGAGCACAGCATCCCAACGAGGTGGTACCCTCAAAGCGCGACCCTCCCGCCAGAGTTTGTTCAAGGACCCCCCGTTTGGGAAGGTTTGACCCTCTCTATCGGTTGAGCTGTGGTTGTCGGAGTTGGAATAGGACTATGGGTTCGGGAACACCGGAGGAATGTTGGGGATAAACGCACCGCGAGCGAGGAAGCGGTCCTCTGACAGGACGACGATGGCGTTGAGAATCAGGACGGTCACTTTTATTTGCACAGACGTTAGCATGCTTGATAGAGAAGGGGGGGAGAACAAGGAGAAGCATACCATAGAGAATCTTCCCCAGAAAAGACATCTTCGCTTTGCTTCAAGGGGGCAGCTCCCCTTCTTCTCGCAGTGGTTCGGGTGACAATATATCGCCGGTTATTGGTGTGGTATATATCGCTAGACAGGAAGTATGTTTGCTGCCGTCGCGATTGTCGTCGTGTCGCGGTGTCGCCAGTAAGAAGCACAAAGGTGGACGTTACAGTCAACTGGACAGCTTGAGCTTCAACCGCCGTGCGTCAGCCAATGCGACGCGCAGAGGACAGATTTATTGTGGGCCAGCCGTTCATCAAAAAGGGAGTTACGTCATGTGACAGTGTGCAGAGGTACAGTAGAACCCTAACCCCTGGAATAAGAGGAAAGTGGAGTTCAACCCCCTATTTACCCCTGAAATTGTGCTGGCAAACATCCTCAGTCCATCAACAACCTGTTTATTTACTCCTCAACATACATCGATACATGCTGAATGTTACATTTCAGTCCCACAATAACAGAGATAGAAACACAAGAACCACAAAACTCTGTGAATACCAACTTCTGTCACTCATCACCCGTCCCATTACTCACCCCGCGAGAAAAACCAACTCCGACGGCGGCACCATATACCCAACCCTACTAGCAGGCACCCTCACCACCCTGTATTCCAGATCAGGTAAGTAATCATAACACTGCCATTCCTCCCCATTCCAAAAGTTCTTCGATTCCTCGACCGTGTCCAGGACATGCAGCAATGCATAGCCTGCAATCAGGAAAGTCTCGCAAGCACGAGCACACGCGCTGGAAAAAGCTGTAATAACAACTGGAGTTAGTCTCATCCCTGATCTTCAAGAGTGCGTTGCTGTGATCAAAAAAAAAAAAAAAAAACAATCAACGATTGCAACGCACGCCTAACAAAGACTGGTGTTTTCAGCTGTCAAAGCAAGAATTTCATCGCTAAATAAACAAACAAAACCAGCAAACAAGCCGTAAAAATGAAAATCTTCGCCTCACTTGACACAATGCTTTGTATCCCAGTCCAGTGAAGTCCAGTTCCAGTTCCAGTCCAGCAGCCCAGAGAAAGTTCAACCAACGGTGTTTCAGGAAAAGACTCCATTTGATGTGTGACAAAAAAACCCACATTGATAAACTGAATGTTAGCTTTGTTGCAAAAAGAAAAAGGGTGTAGAAATTGAGCCCGTCCATCCTGAGTGTAGTGTGTGTAATCCATCGCTTTGCCCGCCTTTTGCCATGCTAATGCTCCGTTACTTGTAACTTCAAAGTTGTAAAAAGAGAAACCAAAAAGAGTTGCAGAAAAGAAAAACAAGAACAAAAAACCAACAGGCCAGATTCATCTCTTTTTGTTTTGCCCGATACGGTATCAAAACCCTTCCGTCCATCCATTCGAAACAAAACCCGCCTGCTGCTTCTTCAGCCCCTCCAAAATATTAAGAAAAATGCTAAAGTACCAACTAACTCGAAGCCAAACGGATTTCTAGAGGCTCTCCTCTTCTCCCAAGAATTATCCGTTTTTGCCGGTGTTTGCCGCAACAATACTGGTTAATGGTATATAACGTAATGATGTGTGTGCCGTAAATACGTGTTGTAGAGGTATCAGAGGATTAATCGACTTTGCAATGGCGGGACTGGAGAGAAACTCAAAAGTCCAACGCAGCATCGAAACCACGACCGCCCGCCTGCCTTGCAAGAAGGGAGAGAGGAGAAACAAGAGCAATAAAAAGCCACACTTTATAGGTTCCGGGGTATTGGATGACAAGGTGCGTAGAAAACAGCAAGCCAAAAAACAAAAGCATCAAAAAACCGAGGACAGCAAGGCAGGCATAGCCAACTCAAGCACGGAGGTCACCATACCGCGCTTTGTACTCAGCTACCAGCTGGAACTGCTCGGCAACCACCTTGAGAACCTCGTCCATCGGTCCCCGCAACGCGCCAAAATTGGACCCTATGCTGCTCTGCGAGACGAGGTGACGCATGTATATCGTGTTGATGCACGTCTGCATAATGTTAGCATGCATCATACAACATTACGTTTGTTCAAACCAAGACAAGAAACATACCTCGATCCGGCTAACCTGATGATCCAGGAAGTTGACCAAAAAGTCCTCCGACACCTCTCCTCCCCGTTGCCTCATCCTGTCTAGGAGACCTGTCTCTGGTGGCTGAAGCGCTTTGCTATTATCCTCCAACATACTGCACAACATTTCCAAGCGCAGAGCCACTCTCCAGAGACTCCATATGTCATCTGGTTCAACCGAAAGCTCGCTCCCGGGGCTCAAGATAGCAGGCCTGATCTCCCTGAGGTCCTGGGCTTGCTCCTTCTCGTGTTTGCTGTGGGTCTCGATTCTGCCGGAGAGTGCATGGGGATAGAGTGAGTAGATAAACTCGGGGTTTTCCAGGCCCTTTAGCTTCTTCTCGCCCATGTCCTTGACTTCAAACCCCTGCCCACTCAAGCTGCGCAGCTCACTCCGGATGGCGGTCGCGAAACTGTCTTCATTGAGGTCAACAGCCGTGCTCGTCGGCTCCTGATAGTGTTCGAGACACCGTTGAATTTCCGCAATGAAGTCAGAAGACACGGCAATCTGTCCGCCATCCGCACAGGCCGAGATACGACTAGCCTTGTTGACCATCGGGCCATAGTAATCCATCCGGCGAGTGACGGGGTCAGGCTCTGAGAGAGGCTCGCCCCAGTGAATGCCCATGCGCACCGACAGACCCTTGAAGATCAGGTTATTATCACGATCGTACACTGGTTGGCAATTGACCGAGTTGTAGAGTTCGGCCGGCCAGTCCAAGTGGAGCAGCTTGCATTGGACGGCAAAGCACCACAAGAGAGCTGACGTAGCAGTTGGGAAGGAGACCATGAAAGCGTCACCTTCTGTCTTGACCTCGAAACCACCAATGGTCCTCAGTTGACGTCGCATAAGCTCATTGTGATTCTTGATGGCCGTCCTCATGGCTTCGGGATACGTTTCCCACAGTTGTGTCGAGTTCTTGATGTCTGTGAAAACAATAGCAATGAGACCTGTGGGAGCAGGCACCTCTGCATCGAGTCGTCCAAGCGTCGAGTCCAGAGGGCCATCCCTTGCCTTTCGGGCTCTCCTCATGCCAGTTGACGAGCCGCCGTCGTCTTGAAGTGAGGCGTAGACTGGCATGCTCTGCCCCTTGTGCTGCCGTGAGCGCTCCCTTCTTGCCTTAAGGTTGGAAACGCCCAGCATCTGGACCGTCATCTTGTTCGAGCACCCATACGCCATGGCCAAATCTCGGACTTTTTGAGCTGCACGCATTGGATCCTGGCGCACCGAACGGGTGACATCGACAAGGACGTCTTTTGGAAGATACTCCCACACTTCTCTGGTTGCAATCAAGATCATCTCATCATGCTCGCCGATCGTATGTTTCTCGATATTTGGTGCCGACTGGACAGCGGGCATCAGGTCCAAATAGCCAAAGGCTCGTGATACCTCCAAAAGATCGTTGAGTCGGCCGTTCCGAGATACCCACCCGCCGGCTTCTCGAATACGCGTGCGCTCGTTGGGGTCAGCAGGATCATGCTTCTTTGTTAACATGACGTGGGTGCTGTCTGATTTGATGATCATTGCCTGTACATCACCAACGTTGGCGACATACAGATCCTGGTTCTGAATGTAGACAATCGTGGCGACACCACCCGAGTTCATATCCTCTCTGCTGAGGACAAGAGGGGCCGTCGAGCCGCGATGCACCATCAAAGACCTGTCCTCGGTGTGTGTGTTTCCGGCGGCAATGAGGTCCTTGTTAAGTGAGAGGAAGGACCGTCTCAGCGCGTCGGCAGGATTCTCGGTATTCTTCAGGTCCCTCAACTCCTGAGAGAAGATATGCCCAAAGTTCTCTTGGAGATACTTGGCGATCTTAGAGCCACCACTACTGAGCGCCTGGCCATCAAACAAACCCAAAAGAGTTTCCGAATCATTCGAGTTGAAGCGCGGGACAACAAGATCGATGGTGGAGAGGTGTTCGTTCTTGCTTCCCAGAGTGTCGGCCATGCCATAGGGCATGTACCCTGCCAAAGAGCCAGACGTTCTTACACGGCGGTCCTCGCTTTGATCAGGCAGTGTAGAGTTGAGAACCGTCACATCCATCAAACCCAAAACTCGAAGATTGGTTAGTCTACCAAAGTCGGTGTATTGCTCGCGATTCTGAGCTGCCGTGGGAACGGAACTTTGCTTGATCTCCAGCCGTCTGTTTCCAGACAAATTGAGGTACCGAAGATTGGGATTAAGATTCCAATTCCAATCGTACGGCACATTGGCGATATTGTATTTGAGAGAGTTGCTGCCGCAGTCAAAAACAGTGAGCTTCTTGGCTCGAGAAATGTCGGCAGGCAAATTAGTGAACTTGTTGCCATTGATGTGGAGCGTCTGCAACATGCTGTACTCCTCTAAGTCGTCCGCAGGCAGACTTGCAAGTTCATTCCCTGACAGGTACAGCTCGACCAGTTGTGGCCAGGACTTGATGGAACGCTGTGGCATGTCGCTCAAGTCGTTATAGGAAAGATTGAGGACACGAAGATTCTCCAGCATACACAGCTGATCGAAACAGTCATCGTCGAGCTGGTTGTCAGCCATATATAGGTATCGAAGCGATCCGGCAAAGGTATTAGTTAGTCGCTGTGTATGACTCGAATCTTTCCTAGAGCTGGCTGTCGGCGTCGCCAGGGCGGTGCTGCTCTGTGTGGTTGATCTGGAGATGACGGAGGTTTTTCGCCCACCCTTCCCATAAACAGACACCATAGAGCTCTTCCTGTCAGCACCCCCTGGAACGGGAGATGGCCCAACGCTGAGCAGGCTACTCGAAGCCTGACTTGGGCGTCTTGAAGGATCGTTGAGCTCCTCGGCGCTTGGTGTCTGAGACAGGGCGCCGGTTGGTGGTCCAATTCTGCCAGTTGGGAAGCTCGTATTGCCGTTTGTTTCTCCAGGAGGATGGGGTGCGCGGGATGCGGGTTTTGGAAAATTCTCCAGCACGTTGGAGGATGCGTTGAGGTAATCCAATTTGTTTGCCCACCACAGCTCCATGGGAAGCTTTCGAATATTGTTGCCCCGAACATCCAGCCGCTTCAATTCGGTCAGGCATCCGATCTCGGGAGGCAACTCACCTACCGAGTTGTGCGCAATGCTGAAGTACTCGAGCCTTCGAAGATTACCAATGTGAGCGGGCAGTGAGACGAAGTAGTTCTTGTCGAGCTCTAACCGTTCCAAGTTGGACATGTTGTGGAACGATTCGTCGATGCTTGCAAGCTGGGCGTTGGACAAGTTGAGAGCCTTGAGGGTAGGAACCGGGGCCTTGATCTCAAATTTGGTGATGGGATTCCAATTCAGCTTGATGCTTCTGACCCGTTCGAACGTGCCGCTGAACTGGGAAATGTTGTTGCGGGTGGCCGAAAGAATCTCTAGTTTGGGCAGCTGGGAGATCACGTCAATATTAGAGATGGCGTTGTACTTGATATCAAGCTCACGGAGACTGCGCAAGTTCTTGAAAGACGGGGGCAATGAACCAGAGAGCTCATTATTGGTAATGACAAGCCTTTCGAGACTCGTCATCTGGCCGACATTATCTGGTAGGCTTTGGATCGTGTTGAAGCTCAGATCGAGATCCACAAGATTTTCCAGCTTGGCCAAGAAGGGAGGGAAGTTATTCAAGAGGTTGGAGGATATGTTGAGCGTTCGAAGCACAGCAAAAGCTTCAAACTCTCTCGGTAGTTGCTTGAGCTTGTTGTTCGCCAGGTTAAGCTTGAGAAGGCCGGTGAGATTGTGAAGAGCCGCAGATTCCAAGCTCTCCAGACGGTTGTTTGAGGCATCCAACATGGTGAGTCTGCTGGCATATCCGAAGCTCTTGGGCAAAGCTCGAGCCTCGTTGTTGTTGAATTTGATGTCGCGCAGATTTGGGCACACCGAGATGAAATCTCGCGGGACTTGGAGCGACAAGTTTCTGGACAAGTTGAGAGAGATTATTTCGTTCGCCCTTGGATAGAGTTGAACCGGAATGGCAGACAGGCTGCGGCCTGATAGGTCGATGTGGTTGTTTTTCTGGGACCGAAGGAACTCCATTTGATCCATCACTTCATAGCTGTTGTCGGTGAAGGGGTAGAAAAGGAATCGACACAAGTAGCTGTTGTCTTCGCGGCCGATGTCCTCTATCCTGTCACGCTCTTCGAATCCCACTTGTTCCAAGAGCCGTTTTTGTAGCAGCAGTGGACGATCGGTGCTTTGGAGGACTTTGTAGAGATCATGTTTCTTCAAGACCAGCTTGAATTTATCCGGATCCTGCAAGTATGACTTCTTGACAATTTGGTTGATGAGCTCTGAGACGCTCGTCAGGAGTGGCATCTGCAGGGTCGCAAACGTGCCATCTGCCCTGAACACCCGGATGCAATAGTTGTGTTGCTTTTCCTCCGGCCTCGGCGGGCTTCCAATGTCCTCTGTGTCTGGGAGCTGGGCCCCGGCGTCGTCATCTCGCAGTACAGCCCAGCTGTCCGGTGCATTCCATGCCCCATTGGAACTCGGGTAACTGATTGATCCCTTGCCTGAGCCGACCTCGTCAAAGATTTCATGAGCGTTCATGGGGGTGAGCGGCGCCGGTTTGCTCAAAATACCATCCATATTATTAAGATTGGTGTCGAGGTGAAACACAGTGCCGACATCTTGCCTATCGGTGGGGCCAATAGCTTCGTCCAGGTCATCCTGCGTCTTGCTTCTAGGGGCCTTTTTGGAAAGGGAAAACTTGTTGAACGTTTGAGGTCCATTAGCTGGACGGGCAAGATCCGGGCGAATACCATCCCGAACATCAGGCTGGTATTTCCCGTCCGCACCTCGCGCGAACTGGCCGTCAGCTTTGGAGAGCTCTTGTCGGGAGGGCCGGGAATGTAAAGAGGACTGGGACGCTGGACCGAGTTTCTTCAGATCTGGAGCATCGTCCTTTTCTTTGAGCCTTCTTCCAAGCCGTCCAAGGAAGCTCTTTTTCGGTTGACCGGGTGAGGTTTGGCCGTCGGTACTACCGCTCTTGTGGCCCCAATAACTACCGGTTGTGCTCGGAGCGGGACTCTGTGCGCGGGACCGGGTGCCGTACATGGTGGAGGAGCCGTTCCGATCCTTCGGAACGCTTATCGTCGAGTCTTCCCGGCTGACAGTGGGCCGAAGGGACCGAGGATCCTCGTTGCTCTTGTTGTGTCTGTGATGGTGTCCGGTCAAATGCACACCAATTGAGTGTCCGGAACGGCCCGAACCCGACGTTTTTGGCGGATTGTTTTGCTGGGAGCTATCATTGACGAAGCGTTCGCGATCCGGCCCACTCAGGATGTCTCGGACGGGTGCTTCTCCGTAGCGCGCGATATCCTAGGATGTGATGGTTAGGTAAACGAAGAACCGCAAGGTAAACACGGACTCGGAAGATAATAGTGAGGTGCTGTGGGTTTAAAGACTGCACGGGTCAAATAAAGAAACATGTGCAATGGTAGGGGTAGCAAGATGAGAAGGGGTTGTAGGGTAGTAGATTGAGAATGCCGAGACCAGATGTGGGGTTTAAACCTACGTCAGCTTCCTGATACAGGAAAGGCACAACTTCCGGCTTCGGTACGGGTGTTCGAGGCCTGGAGGCCGGTGATGCGTCCCTGCCGTGATCTGTGGCATTGGAGTAGTTGCGATCCCGATGTGGCCGTGCATGGCTGTAAGAATGCGAGCGGTGCTCTTTCCCCACGATGGGATGAGAGAGACTGATCTCGGAGGAATCACGACCCGGAAACTCCTCTCCGAAAAACCCCTGGAGCTTTCGAATCCCGCCTCTGGCACCACTCGCCCTCGAGCCCTGGCTACTTGCAGTTGTGGTGATGCTCGCAATCGACGGACGTCTTTCATCGGTGAAATACAAGGTTTCTGGGGATTCAGTACTCCCGGTCGTCGTTTGGGACGGTCGCGCTGTGGCATTGCGGAGACCCGGCGAAGTTTGCGAGCTAAGTGACAGGTTGTCTGTCGAGTCGTTGAAAAAGCTAGTGGGTAACGGCCCTGAACTAGCCGGCGTCGGTGCGGCCGCCATCCAGGGCGCGATCTGACTTAGAGAGCCAGAGGACGGGTTGTTTTGTTGAGTTCGCGATGCCCTTCCTCCGGCGGGGTCGAGGATGGCCAAGTCGCGTCGGTAGTCAGCCAGGTCGCTCATTCGATGTTCGCGAATGGAATTGCTGGAGGTGATGGAAGAAGGCGAAAGCGCAAGGCGCGAGGTGGAGGTCGGCGAGACTTGAGCATCAGAATCCTTGAAAGACCTGTGGAAGGCACCCGTCAGTTCGTGTTCGTCCGGGGACCGCGGGGAAAGAAGCAACTTTGGGGAATGAAAGGGAGCAGGCGGGATGAGGTAGAGAGGTAGAGTAGGTCAGGGATGAGAAGTGAAAGAGCAAGCCGGCGGCGGTCTCGGATAGATGCGTGGTCTCAACTCGGCCAGTGCTCTCTCACTTTTCAGACGGCGTGCTGGCATCAAGTGCGAGACATGGACTCACCGACTTAATTGGCCGTTCTCGTCAGTCTTGAGGCGCGAGGGGGCAGCCCTGCGCGAGCCATGAGAAGCGGACCGGGACGCATTGCTGGTTTGGTTTGAGGAGGCGGCGAAAGGAGAAGAGGATGACGCCGATGGAGGGAGAGAGGGGAGCGGCTTCACAGTGATGTTGGATCTCGCACTGTCGGTGCTGGAGCCCGTCATAGAGCTGAAGCGGGAACTGGCGTCATTCCGGGGCATTGTCGCCAGCAACAGGCCGAGCGGGAACAAGGGAACCGATCAACCGTTAGCGGACCACGGCCATTCCACGTCTCGGGGGTTATCAGTCTGTCAGGTCATGCCCGCCGGGTCGGTCGCTTGAGGAGTACAGGTCGTCGGCGTCGGGGATGGAAGATGGGCCGGGCTGAGGTGTTGGTGTTGATGTGGATGTGGATGCTATGGCTGCGATGGCTGACAGCGGTGCCGAGTATATGGATATGCGAGCGGGGACAACAAGTGTGGAAATCAAGGCTACCTACGGGTTCAGTTCGGCGAGGCACCTCAGTAGTGGCGGACAGTTCTTGGGAATCCTGTCTCGAGAGGATGACGGTGCGAATAGGCGAAAAGCGTGAGTGAGACGCCCACCCAGGCGGGCACTTCTGGTGGGCATCGGCTGCTGTGGATCTGTGGCCCGGGGCCTCTGTGGATTGTGGGCGCACTCAGCAGCGTGGCATGGGGCGCGCTTGTGTGTGCGTCTGGGCGGGCGGTGCGGAGAGGCTCCATCTGCATTTCTTGTGTGCGCACAGCATCAGCAGGGTGGGGAACCCTGAATCCCATCACCTATGCTAACCAACGGCCTGATCAGAGACATCAAATGGCAAAAATCTTTCTCCAATGATATGGCCCAGCAAACACCAATTGGAATTCCGCCAATCGTTATACCTACCTAACCTCCCAACAACAATTGTCCGATATCGAGCAGTCGAGCAGTAGTGTGTACACCAGTACTTGGTCTAGAAGTTGCTGACGGTGCCCATATCCTGTGATGTATGTATCTGTCACTAAATCTTCTGCTCTTCGTTTACAACCATCTCGAACTTCGATTGATACACCAAATCTGAAAAGACCGTGCGCTTTCAAGGCTGGACGGGAATCCACCCTCCAGCACGGATTCGCACCCGCGGAACATGACCCCGGGCAGTCAACTCAACCCTGAATCCCTTCAACCAAACAAGAGCAAGCCCTGCTCTGAGGTAATTGCTGCCACGCGTCCAGCCCTGCGAGATAACAAGATGATTTATTTTAATTAAAATGCGAGGGAAAATTGCGCATCGTTAGACGGCATCAACTGACGAGCAACGCAATTTGGGACCCAACAGCCTCATACAGAAATAGCCAAGCGCATCTGGACTGTGCATTTCCCGGCTGCCCATCTGCCAAGGCGCTTCTGGCGCCTCCTGCAATGGTAAAAATACCTAACCCCAAATCGCAGATCTGAATGTCGGTCAAAGTCGGGATTTCTGAGAGATATTGGTCAGAAGGCTGGTTTTGATATACGGAAGAGTACGGAATGGCCATCTCGGTCACCTCACCACTTGCATCGGACGAGAGCCTGCTGTCAGAGAGCCTGTTCTTGGTTCCCATTTGGGCCTAGCTATACCCAAAAGGCACAATCAATCTTCTTTGTCGTTCACCAGCCACACAAACTCTCAGACCGCCACATCTCCCACTTTCTCGACACCTTGGACAGGCACATCTGGACCCTTATTGCGCCCATGGCACCGCACTTCCCAAGGTGCCGCGCCCGCCCCGGTCCCCAGATCGATTTGAGAACAATGAATCCATGTTTGAGCCCGCGATCGCTGAGACACCCCACCAGTCTCTGGGATCTCAGCTAGGGGCTCTTTATCTCCTCTCGGAAGCTCTTCTTCCCATTACCAAAAGCCGAGGAGATAATTCCTTCCTTCTCGGCCCCCTGGGCGTACCGTCATGTGGCTCTTTTGTGATGAGTCAAGCTCCAGCTCTTGATTTGATATCAAAGCTCACCCCGCACTGTGCTTAGAGCACGCTCCGTCAACCCCTCAACTTTAAGCCTCTAAAGCAGCCAAGATATCCCAACGCGGATGTCAGTAACGGCAAAAACGTCTCTCGGAACTTTGGGCGCGGAACCGGAGGCATTCCGGGCGACACAACGACGGATAAAACGGGAGCGGGAAACAGGGCTAGCATCGGCGCATTATTGTCGGGTTTCTTTGCTCGGCGGGGAGTGGTAGCTCAGTGCCGGAGGCTAGGTGGTTCCCAGTAACCCACGTTGGGTTTGGTGGGGTAAGGTAAGGGGATCAACTCTGAACAGGACCCCTGAAGATCCCCCTACCCCTCCATCCCACCCGGGGAGTTTTTTTCAGTCAAGTGCATTGCATCAGGGACACCAATGGAGGGGTTGGGTTGTTACAGTAGACGAGGTAAGGCTACTGGATATGATTAATAAGGTAAACGTTTTTTTGATGGCTGATGGGGGGGTATCGTGTCGCGAGAGGTAAGAACAATGCATTATCGGTATGCCAAAAGCAGATAATGCAAAGATGAGCATATCGAAAATACATGAGAAAAAAGAGGTGTCGCCCACCGTTCATTTGCTCACTTACAGCATGCAAGCAAAGCTCTTGAAGAAATGCAATGCATAAAATAAGACTACATACATATCACATACAACAACCGACAGGCCACACTACCGCCGCTGACACATCCGATATATCCACATTCCATTCATCATATCCAAAAATATATGATCTCTGGTAACAGATTGACAAACAAAAAGTCTTGTTTCCCCAACCCAACCCAACCCCACCTCGGTTGTTTCGGTTCGTTGTGTACTCTACTTCCCGAACCACCTGAAACGTCGAAACGCATTGAAACAAACAACAATGGAATGTTTTTTGTGCGTGCGCGAAACACACTCCCAGTGCTTCTCCAGCCGAGGGAGGAGTGTGCGTTGAAACTCCTGCTTTTCGTCCGATGTTTTATATGGTCAGTGCTTTGGTAAAAAAGGATAGGTGGGTAGCTTGGAAATGGATTGATGGGAGCATGTCATCAAGCATGATTATGGGCTGAGGCGTATGAGAGCAGTAAAGCTTTGAGCTGATATATCGATCGATGTAAGTGCTATGAAGCAAATAAGAAAATAATGCAATGATATCTCGACATAGTGAGATCCCTCTCCCAGAGAATGGCGATACACGTGATACAACAGCCAGCCCAACAACACCAAACACAATTACCAGCAACATCGCCGTCTTCCATACATGTAAAGAAACACCTGGACCACTTCATCCTACCACACATCCACCTAATCACTCTCCTCCGAATCACTCTCAAAAACCACATCAGCAACCTCATCATTCAACATGTCCCCCACCCAGCTGCTCCCCTCCAATATCTCCCTCGCCTCCTCCTCTCCAACCTTCATATCCTCCATCACCAACCTCGTCGCCAACTCCGGCACCAACACAGCCTGCAGATAGGCCGTATACCCCCTCGCACCAATCAAGCCATCCTCCAACGCCCTCTTCCTCAACACCGAAGAAAACTCGTGAATCAAATTCTCCGACATCTGCCGTAGCCCCCTGATCCCATAATACCCCGGCGTCAAGTTCTCATTCGACGTCCGCAACGTCTTGTTTTTCCCTCCCTTGATACTTTCCCGAAACCGCGCAGCGTAGTGCGACTCCTGCTTCCCCTTCAGGATAGATTGAATAAAAGGATAGAGCTTCTCAATCCGATGGTTGAGCTTCCGCCAGTCAATGTCTGGATAGCCATTCAACTCCCAGGCTTCTCTTGCGGTGTCTTTCCTGTGTCCGGTGCAGAATATGTGCATGGACTGGACGGTGCGATTTGGGTTGGTCTTTTCGTATTTGGCAAGGAGGTCGCGGTCGACTTCTCCTTTGCAGAGGGGGCAGACGGACGGTTTGAGGATGGGAGGGAGTTCTACTGGCGAGGAAGGGGCATCCGATAGCGGGGATCCTGGCTGGGAAAACTGGTATGTGACTGGTGAGGATCGGTTGAAGTGGTTGTTGTCATTTTCCCGTGTCCTGCCTCTGTTTGTGGCTGCTGTTGGGGTTGTGGTCCAGTCGATGTCTGCTCTGAGTGGGCTGTCGAGGAGATCCGGTATTCCATGTACTGGGAGTTGTGTAGCTGATTCCGGTGTTTCGTCTAGCGTTGATATTCTGTTGGGAAGGCTGCCTCGTGGTTTCGAAGGAGAACTGCCCAGGTGATGTGGAGTAGAAATCGTAGGGGGTCCTGGGTTGGAGTCAGGGGCTGGAAGAGCCTCTGGCAAGGCTTTGTTCTCATCACCTGAGTGATTGGAGTCGTGATTTTCGTCATCTTGGGAACTCTTGTGCCTCTTAGACTCACGTTGAGACGTCGAGGTGCGGTCTCGCTTCTTAAATACCCCTGATCCACCGTCGCCGTGTTTCCTTCCGCCATATGTCCTCTGGTTCTTTCTGGGGTTAGGTTGGTCAAATATTGGCTTCTCGGTAGTCTGTCCTACTGTTCGGACATCGTCTTTGGGCTTAGGTGCTGCTCCTGAGTTCGGGATGACTATCTTAGAGTCACTGGATACCAAAACAGCTGCCGAGGCGTCCTGAGCGAGCGTTCGGAAGGTGGTGGGACGAATATGGCCTCTCCCTATCCTGTCGTTGCCATCGTCGTCAGAGCTATCTATGGACTCCGTTGCCTTCCTAGCAGTTTTACTTCGCCGAGCGGTTGCTTGGTAGGAGTTCTCTGGGGGCTTCGGGGGACTTGGTATTGGCGAGTCTAGAGCAAACTGGCCTACTGGAGAACTAGTGATTGCTCCTGGATCATGAGGGGGTTCTTCGACATCAGAGCCCCTTTGGGGGGATGAGAGAGGAGCCGGGAGCATCAAGGAATCCCTTTCGTTACCTCGGCGTGGTGTCGGTGGGCTATCCGGAAAGCGTCTGGCTGTAGATTCCTGCGAAGTTTGAGATATAGGCTGACCGTTCACAAACTGGAAAAGCGGCTCGCCACTTTTTGTCAAGCCAACTGTGCGGCTCCTAAGACCCCAGGGAACCCTGACCTTCGGCTTCCCAGGATTGGTGACCATCTCGCACCGCAGCCCTGACGATAAACTGAAAGTTCGGTATTTTAGAATTTTGCTCCAGATATGATTTGTTCACAAGTGTCTTCCGCCGCAGGGCGTGATATCATCCTGGTCTGCGATTAGATGCCATGTCAAAGAGAACTTCCGAAATAGGTCAACACCTACAAAGCACCCACAAAGCGTGCCTGAGAAATGGTGGGAGGCCACTTACACACAGGCTGAAGCAAATAGGAATATTTTCTGGAAACGATTTCGAAATGCTTCTCGCTTGAAACTGATCCTGGACCGACCCAGCGACATATAGGCAGCAGCAGTTTTTGGCGGAGACCCTGGTAGATTTCACTTGTGGAAATTTATCAAAGACGCTCTTTGCAAGCCGCGACTTGGGAGCGCGTCGTGCAGGGATCCCAAGTTCGCCGGCCCATAACGTTCCACAATATCGGGCCCCACCAGCTCCCCTGTCCACCGCCAGCTAAGCCCAGGCGGGAAACCGTTTGTTTGACGTCCCAACATCCACTGTCAACAACCATACGAAGCGGTTGCTCCCAGAGTGCAATTAGAACAGCCAACAGCGCCCAGAAAGTCCGACAGTAAAGGGAATGACAGACTAGCACAATGGCTTCCAGCAGGAAATATGCGGCACTTCCAGACTTGGTAACTCAGCCACCGCCCGCCACAAACAAGCCGGCGAAACTAACTGAACATCAAAACGCCAGGATTCCGCACCCGATATTTACGAAACCCCCGAGCTTACTGATGATACTTCTACCATTCCCGTGAGTTGCTGGATAGTGGGGAATTCGTGGAACCCAAGTGCTGACGGTATATAAAGCCCACAACCGTGCGATCAGCCTCTGACAATGAGTATGACGACGACGACGATGCCGCCGCCATCTCTCGATCCAGACTCCGGATAGACCAAGCTCGGTCAAAGTTCATGCCGGCTGCCGTGGATCCCTCAGGGGTTGACTTTTCAGACCGTGTCAATGGCAAGCGAAAGTCATACAAAGCGTCCAGCAGACGACACCGCGTGTTGGATGATGGAACCGAAGAGCTGGGCGACTTGAGCGACGAGGACGATGCTGGAAGTTTGGCGCGCAAGATTGCGCGTTTGAGGCGCGAAATTGAGGAGGCAAAGGAGGAGTACGGCAAACAGAAGGCAGCAGCGGACGAAACTACGGACGAAACTGGTGTTCAAGAGCAGGAGATTGAGTCTCTGAGCAAAACTCTGGATGAGATGGCTAGACTCGGCGAGCCGCTGGCTCCTCGACCGGTTGCTACACCGACCCCCCGGATCACCAGTGCTGGCGGGCAGCCAGCAGGAGAAATCAAGGGTACTGCGAGCTATACTATTACCTATGCCCCTGACTACGAACAAACGCATGCTTTGGCTAAAGCAGCCGACTTTGACCGCCGGCTTGTGTTCTTGGAGAAGGCATTGGGTGTTGGCTCAGCAGCCATGCCGGAATTTGACTCGAATGGTCTTCCCCGAGCTATTATTCCCCTGGTTGAGAACCTTCACAAGCAGATTTCAACGTTGTCTGAAGCCTCGACACCCACTCTGGATGCCATCAGCAGGAGGGTCAGGACCTTGACACAGGAGGCGGAGAATCTGGAGAAGGCCCGTAGAAACGCCAAACAAGCTCAGGAGGCTTTGGCATCTGCGGGAGCGGCACCATCTGGCGAAGGCGCCACACTCGAAGACTCGGAGCAGATTGCGAAAGTCAATGCTCTTTACAGTATGATTCCGACCATCGAAAATTTGAGCCCTCTGCTTCCACCCCTGCTGGACCGCCTCAGGTCGTTGAGGATGATTCACGCAGATGCCGCAACGGCATCTGACACCTTGGCTCAGCTGGAGCAAAAGCAGGCCGAGATGGCCACAGATATTCAGCAATGGAGGGAAGGGTTGGAGAAGTTGGAGGTTATAATCAACGATGCGAGTGCCTTGAGGGAGAAGAATATGGGGGTGATCTCGGAGTGGGTGAAGGACTTGGAGGGTAAAATGTCTAAATTGTCTTGAGCGAGCATTATGCCATAGTGATACCCATGCTTATGACACATCAATGCTGTTTGTTTATCATCTGAGCTACAGATATCAGTGCTGACCGTGATAGGGTCGGGTGAGTGGGGCTCAGACCTTCGGCAAGCGGGGGCCGGATGCCCGTTATGTATGGGTCTCCATTCAGCCAATCAAGCTCCACCAAGCTCTCCCTGCTCAAAGCATAAATTTCTCCAAGAGCTTCCCTTGAGCTTCAAACTTTTCCTTCATTCACATCCCAAAAGAAGCAATTGTTCAAGAGGCAGTGTCGCAAGCTGCCCATCTCGCATCGCACGCTGATTGCAATGGATTGAGAGCTCTCCGAGAGCCAGGAGAACGGCCTCAAACATCGCCATGGAAGCTCATCGCACGTGATGGAGCAGCAGCAGCTAGCTGCTCAAAGATTTTTTCTCAAAATCTTTTGATGAAGAGGGGCAGTTTTTCTTCTTCCCCTCCCTCAACCATCATCACCACTCTACTTTGGTATGTTTTTTCCCCCTCTTCACTTCCTCAACAACAAACACATCGGTTTAGTGGGTTATCATGATGAACAAAAATGCATGTATTATCTGAGTCTCAGTATGCTGTATCAATTTATCACCAAGATCTCTGACAATAACCCCACCATGATGTTTTGTTGTTGACGGTTTCTTATTTTGTTGTCAAGAAACTAACATTGTAAGAAAGTCTAGTAGGTAGTTGATCATGTCTGCTACCCCCAAGCCCGCCGCCCCAGGGAACTTCACCATCCTCTACTTTGCCACCGCAACCTCCTTCACGGGCAAGAACGTCGAGTCGCTTCCCGCGCCGCTCTCGCTCAGGAAACTGGGTGACGTGTTGGAGGAGAGGTACAAGGGTATCAGAGAGGAGGTTTTGGGGCACAGTCTTGTGACGATTAACCTGGCGTATGTGGATGTGCCTGAGGAAGGGGAGGATGATGTGATTATTCAGGAGGGGGATGAGGTGGCGATTATTCCGCCTGTTAGCTCTGGCTAGTTCTTGTTTCCGTATTTACAATACAATAAGAGAGAAAGTTTTTATCATCCGCGATATACGTTATCCCATTGAGAGTTTAGCAGCGGTTGTTGTTCTTCTTCTGGTGATGATGATGATGATGGTGCTACTGATGAGGCCCAACGTGATCGGCCACTGGTGCTGTGCCATTTTGTCCAGAACTGGGGTTGGTTGAAGGGGATGGAGGCGCGGGTCCAGTCCCATTCGGCTCGGCGGAGGCGGCGGTAGGCGACGGTGGTGGTCCAGGCTAGGAGGCCGAGGAGGATGGTGGAGAGGATGGAGAGGAGGATGGAGAGGGCGGTGATGGCTGAGATGTTGCAGCCGAGGGGCTGGGTGCGGACCTCCCAGCGTTCGGACCAGTGGGGGCAGATGTCGGGTTGGGAGATGGGGGTCAGGAGGGGGAGGGGGTGGGTGTTGGGGGTGCAGGATTGGGTCTGGCGGGTGGGTGGGTGAGCAAAGGGGTGGGAGAAGGAGGGGGGTGGAGGGAAACATACGAAGGGACACCAGGAGCAGGCGTTCTCTGAGAGACAGGGTGAGCAGGATTGTTGGCGCCAGCAGCGGCGGAGGTGGTCGTCGGGGGTTTCGAGAGGGTTGAGGGAGGACATTGTTGTTATATAAGATGAGGTGGTGATATGTACCGCAGAATGGATGTTACAAACTAAGCTGGATCTCGTAGGTAGCAATTCAGTAGGTTACAAGAATACAAACAAGGTGTTTCACATAAGGAGGATGAGGAGGGCGGCTGAAAACCGTTGGAAGTCGAGAGATATCCCATCAGAATGCGGGGCAAGCATATCCTCTGTGCGCAGCAAGCAGGAACAATACAACAAACATCACACCTTCCAGAAATTCATCTCCAAAATTCCAAGCACGCTCTACATATTTTAAGAAGAGAAGCCTGCCACCCAAAATTTTGTCTAAACAGTATATAAATCAGTCAAAAACATCCCCACCGCTCAGCCTTTATCAAAACGCCCAATTACTTGTGACTGCATCACTCCTCCCTCACAATATCCCTCGCCCTCAACTTCTCCTCCTCAGTCAAAACCCACACCATCCCCCCATCTATCCCCTCCTCCTCCTCAGCAACCAACTCCTCCCACTCCTCCTCCTCCATGTTCGCCACCATCAAGATCTGCCCAACCTTGCCAAACACCTCTCTCACTCCGTAATTACCCTTGGACACCACGCCAATAATACCGTTGACGTCCCTTTCCAGTCTGATGGCACCATACGCGCTCAGCGCCCTACCAGCCTTGGCATAACTCCACACCCTCTTCTCCAGCACCTTTTGCGCCAAATACCCAGCAGTCTTGTCCATGAGCTGGCTGTACGTCTTTGGTGTCAACAAACGTGAGATGGGCTTCATCAGCGCATCCCATCCGAGCTCAAATGTCAGCGGAACCTGTTCGAGGTATTCCTCCAGTGTCTTATCTGACAGCGCGGCGAGCTCGGTGAGTTCTTCCTCGGTGGAGATGGTGTAATCTGCGTCGCTGAAGGTGGAGGTGATGACAGGCCGGAGACGAGCATAAACTACCTCGCTAAACAGGGCTTCGATGCCCGCCTTGATGAGCTCGCTGGATTTGAGGTGGAACGAGGTTTTGAGGTTCTGGAGGCGGGTGACGATTTCCTTGGCGTCGTTGGCAAAGGGGAAGGCGGCGGTTAGTACTGATGACGGCTGCTGGGAGTCTGCGGGTGGGTTTTCTGGATGTCTCAGTATCCCGGATACGATCCGTTCCAAGTACTCGTTTGCCACGTCGAGACTGTTGATTAAGACGATGAAGGCGATGATCTTGTCTTCTGGGGGGAAACCGCCTTGGACGTTGGGTTTGGGCAGGTATTCGTCCCGCATCTTGCGCTGGATCAGGCCGACAAAGTCGGTACCGAGAAGAGCTTGGATCGTGGGGATGACCTCCTTGACGACATCTTTCTGGGAGGTGGAGATGGACTTTTCGATGACGGTTTTGGCGATATACATCACGTCGTCAACAGCGGAGATGATGAACGGTGGGTTGCTTTCGATCGCCTTGTTTTGTCTAAGCGTAAGTCCGCTAGGGAACTCGTCCAGTTGAAAGGCCTTTTCGACAGAGCGCCGAAAAAAGAACTTGGTGAGCTCATTGTAGGGTGATACTAGCTTCCCAGAGACTTTTCGACCCAGGTTAGACTTGGTGAGGACCTCGGGCATAGTGAGTGGCGCATCGTCCGGTGACTCCGGTTCCTGGCGTTGTCAGTATCCCACTGCCATGAGACTCATAATAAGACGTACCCTGCACTTTCCAGCGAGGAAACGAGAATACAGAGACCACCTTCCAAGCATTACGGCGATCTCGCTCAGCAAGGCGTTTACTTCCTTCATGTCCACCCCCTCATCCTCGCTCTGGCGTCCGTTATTGGTGCCGCCAACAGCAGGCGAGTTTACTCGTGGTGTTCCTCCGAAGCCTCGATTTGGTTGAGAAACGAAGCTCTGAACGAGGAACGAGAAGGGATAACTTCTGACATCAGTCAACCTCCTATCCACGGTCCTTTCATCGCTCCAAGAATCCAGGATGATGCCTCCCTGCACATCTGCCTCCATCTGGAGCCTTTCGATAACCTTGACCATCTTCCCGGTTCCGTAATGTTTTTCCACCAGGGCCCCATGCCCATCCACAATATGGGCAATGTGTTCGAACAACCTTGTGAGGGCATTGGCAAAAAAGAAGCCATCCTTTCTTCCTTGCCCACCAACCGTAGAAGCGCCTTCCTTGAGCACCGTCCTGGCCGTACCCGCAACACCCTGGCAGACATACTGCCCATACACATCCAGCCCAACATCACCCCTCCCAATCAGGGGGAATAGCTTGAAAAACCTCGTCACCCTTGCGCCATCCCCATCCTCGGCAGCCTTCCTGAACTCTCTCAAGAACAAGTTACACAAGCTCTCCCTTGCCGACTCGAGGGTAACCCAAGGGGGGTCAGGCACCTCGACAGTCGGCACCACTGCAGCTGCAAAGCCTCCTCGGACAATCTCCTCAGGCACCTTGGAAGCCCGCGCAATGTACCCAGCTGCCGCCTCCCAGTCCTGAGGGGCGCCCATGCTACCCACCACGCCTGCGACACATGCTTTCAGCTCGGCAACCTGTTCCACCACGCGCAACGTGTCTTCCACCCGAGATTTCTCCAAATCGAGGGTGCGGACCCGGCTGGAGAGGTGAGAGGCGGTTTCTGAGGCTGAGGCGAGCATGCTGTTGCTTATGCCGCGGGAGGCGATCACCTGGGCGCCGAGCCCGGCGCGGAGGTTGTCGAGGCGGGAGAGGGAGCGGGTGAGGTCTGCTTGAGAGGAAAGCAAGTTTGTTAGACGGTCTGTGAGGGAGGATTCGCGGGTGTGAAGTGCCGCGAGGGCAGCGCGGATCTCGACCGGGGAGGTGGCATTTTGGATTACGGTGGATGGGTTGGTGTTGGCGGGGCTGGTGGTTGGTTTTGGTGTGTTGAGGGTTGGGAAGCTGGTTAGGGCGGGATTAGGAGACGCGGTGGCAGACATTTTGGTCGTCGTAGCGGCGCCATTGGAGAAAGCAGACATTGGAATAGTATCGGTGCATCGCTCTTCGTGCAGTCAGTTGCGCGCCGGGATGGGGGTTGGTCAGGAACCCGTCAAGGTAAATGAACCCAGTGATGCCCCACTGACACCGGGCTGGCAGTTTGGGCGTTGTGGGTTTGCCAATTTGGCACGCAGCTTGGGGACAGGGGCAGCTAGCGCCCCACTTTATCGGCCGTTGAGACACCCGACCACGCCGATGCTTGACCTCCTCCGTGTCGGTAGCTCCTTCCGGTCCGGAAGATATCCCGGCGTGCCTGCCATTTTTAGACAGGAAAGCAACCGCTATATAACTAGACCATCACGGTGGAATTGAAGTCAATTTTGATTTAACCCAGACTTGAACCAAATTTCTTACTCTTTAATCCTTGCACCCACCACAGCGTCATTCGCACCCAAGTCTCACTCTACCTAAACAACAACAAGTATTCGCTGTGTGCCTTTGTTCACAATGTCTCAATTGGCATCGTCCTTGCATTCTGTGGTAGTGGTGAGAAATGGCTCGGTGCAGACTCTTTGCTCCTTGTCCCATGTGTCTTCACCGACTTGAATAGCATCCAAACTCGAGGCTTCTGGGTGAGGCCTACAGTCCGCCAGCAAAAGGCAGATGTCAGCCTTAATCGTCGCCGGATTTAGGACCAATGCAATGAGGGGTCTGGTGTTTGCCCATCTCAACATTGAGGCCTACAGCGGCCGCTTTCCGATATGCCCCCAGCTCAGCGAATCAAAACTGCTCATCTCGTGCAAACAGAGCCTCGTCTCTATCCATGTCTGCCTCGCTTCACTCTGCCCATCCGTTTGCTCTTTCTTTATGCAGATATCCTACTCAATGTCGCATGTTTTTATCGCCATTCTTTGACTTTTGCAAAGTCTAGGTACATCGGGATCGCTATGGCCCTCCAGAGCGCGCACCGGATCTGTCATGACGGTAGAGGTCTATCTCGAACGGAAATGTCACCAATACATCCATGGACTTGTCAAAGGAAATTCTATCCTGAGGCGTGACTCTTGGAGTGTTTTACGGCTATATATGATGGGAACATCGCGCCCTTCTTGACCTCGACCCGAAGCTTTCAGATCCAACCCACCGTTCGACAAGGCAGGCAGCAACGCACATCTCGCCTCAAACAAGTGCCCCTTTGTCTTTGGCTTGACCAACTTTATCCCAATCATTCACCATGAAACAGGAAAACACTCCCCAAGATAACCTGCTTGCTAGTCCGAGCCTCCTTCGCAAAATCGACCAGCTCCGCGAGAGGAATATCGGCCAGCATGTCCCTCTGCCCCAGGCACGTATACCCCCTTCAGTTTGTTCGGCATGGCGAAGCTGACATGTCGATAAGCTCGTTGTTGTGGGTGACCAGAGCTCTGGCAAATCATCTCTTCTGGAGAGTTTGACTGGAATTCCGTTCCCGCGTGATGTTGAACTCTGCACGCGTTACGCCACTCAAATCACCCAACGCCGCGATCATTCAACTCATGTCAACATCACTATAATTCCTGGTCCGAATTCATCCGATGAACACAAAAGCCATGTCGAGGCGTACCATGGCAGTGCCCTGTCTGGTGAGGATTTGCGCGCCAAATTTCCGGCAATTTTGCAAGAGGTAAGCTTACCATACCTCATACGAGCCACTCGGTGTGTTGACCAATTATCCAGGTCAACGCCAGAATGGGCATTCGAATGAGCTCATCTGCCAAAGGCGGAACCGTCTTCAGTGAGGACATCCTCAAGATTGAGATTTGCGGTCCCAAGGAAGACTATTTGACCGTCATTGACGTTCCCGGTATCTTTCGTAACTCAACTGAGGGCGTCACTACCAAACAGGACATCTTGTTGGTTCGGAATATGGTCACCAACTACATTCGAGATAACCGGACCATCATCCTGGCAGTCTTGCCTTGCAACATCGATATCGCTAACCAGGAGATTCTGACTCTCGCGGAGGAGTACGACAAGAAGGGCGAACGGACCCTCGGTATTCTCACAAAGCCAGATTTGGTACCCGAGGCCAGCGGCAAAGATACGATTTGCAGCATCGTCGAGAACAAAAGGAAGCAGCTGACTTTGGGCTATTATGTCGTGAGGAGTCGTGGCGCAGATCAAGACGACTCTGGCTATGAGTCCCGCGAACAAATGTTCAACGAAGACCCCTGGCGTCGCCTTGACAGGGGGAGAGTTGGTGTTCGCGCACTCAAGACAAAACTGGGTGAACTGCTAGGCGAGATGGCGAAGCGTGAATTTCCCAAGTTGAGGAAGGATATCGGCGAGATGCTCAGTCGCGCGGAAAAGGAGAGAGATGGGCTCGGTCCCGCTCGTGGCACTGATACCGAACAGCGGATATTCTTGAGCCACATCGCAGACAAGTTCCAGCAGTTGACAAAGGCGAGCCTGGAGGCTCGCTATCATCATGACCCGGCATTTGAGGCGTCCTTCCATCTCAAACTCGCCACCCTCATGGCGTTCCTTGCCGAAGATTTCAGTCGCGAGTTTGAAGCAAAGGCTGCATTCCGATACTTTGAGAACGAAGACTCTGACACCGACGACTATGACGATGACTACGACGAAGTCGTTGATGAGGATTTTCTGCCCATGAATCCCAACCAGACATCGCCTGCCGCGAATGCAAAGAGGATTCTGAGGGCCGCAACTCGTGATCTTGACCCGGAGGAGTTTCCCGAGCTCGACGACATCATCAGTCACAGGTACGAAGTTGAGGATCCAGAAGATGGTATCATGGACTGGATAACAAATCTTTATGTGCGATCACGCGGCATGGAGCTTGGTCATTACACCAACGCGGTGCAGGCAAGTGCATGGAGAGAGCAATCCAGTAAATGGCCTATCATAAGTCGCGCTTTTACCAGCCGCGCGATCATGATCGTCCAGCGCTTCATCACAGACACGCTCAGCATCGTGTGCCCCGATAGCACGCTTCGGGATACCTTGTGGTCATGCATCCAAGAGGAGGTTCTCGAGCGATACAAGAAAGCGACTGGTTTTCTCGAGTACCTCCTCTCCGTTGAGCGTGAGCTCAATCCTTACACGCTCAACAAGCACTTCAACAGGACCCGTCAAGAGGCTCACGCGGACAGAGCAGCTTCCCACATTCTCGCGACACTGCAGGAGGCAGAACAAGCGGGCGGAGACAACGCCACCGTCACCATCGGCCAAGTTCGCAGCTCGACTAGAGACAAATCCAACATACAAGATGTGGCCGAGCAGCTCCACGACGGCCTGAGCTCGTACTACGACGTTGCTCGGAAACGCTTTATCGACAACGTCTGGACTCAGGTTGTTCAGTCCCACCTGCTTTTTGGCTCCAACACTCCGCTCAGGGTCTTCACCCAGGACTGGGTGATTGGGCTTGGTGCCGAGCAACTTGATGCGATTGCTGGGGAGTCGTCGAGTGTCAAGGAGCAGCGGGCTAACTTGGCTCGCAAGATCAAGGACTTGAAGGAAGCGAAGAAGATTTTGTCGTTCTGAAGAGCTGGCTGTACAGCAGTTTGAGGTGTGTGTTTACGCTAGGACTTTGTTTCGTATTGACTTGAACGGGTAGCTATTAAATATCATAGTTTTCAATGTGTTTTTAGGATACATATGTAATAACAAAAACAAAAAAAAAAAAAAAAAACAGTGTGCATGCTCTGCTTGATCCAAAATCCAAATTGTGGTCCTCTATCCCTATCCCAATTTCCCGGTTTTTGTTTCTACAGAAGGTTTCAGGATATATCTAGTGAGAAATTCTGGCGGGAGCTGTTGTGGAATGTGTGGGTGTGAGGTTGAGCTCAGGGGCTGACGACGGAAAGCGAAGTTTCTTCGCGGCCTCTTGGAGACGCTTCCCAACTGCAGCCTTCAACAAATCAATCGATAGGTCCGCTGGCGTAATGGCAGCGCGTCTGACTACGATTCTAACAATCAGTTAATCAGGAGGTTCCAGGTTCGACCCCTGGGCGGATCGATTTTTTGGGGTCATTTATTTGTTGCTCGGTCTCCACACGATGATGGGTTGGGAAGTTACCTCTTTTTGCTGGGAAAACGGGACTACTTCTTTTCACTTCTTCATTTGTCATCAATTGCTTAGTCGGCTTATTTTTCTGGAAGAGCGGTACTGTTGGTTATTTTGTTTGGTAGGACGGTATTAAGGCATATCTTCATGTATGGATGGGCTTGGACATTTTTTGTCGGGGATATGCAAGAGGTGTGGGTGAGCTTATCGCCGATGGCGGCTGAATAGCATGTTCGTTATAGAGACCCCTTTTCGGCGATAGGGCGAAACATCATTGGTTTGTGTTTTATCTTTGTGCCAATGCATGTTGGGCAGTCAATCTGAGGCCATCGTGAAATTTGCTGATGGGGGGTGTCAAATCGCCTAAGTCCTTTCTTTCTCCTTTGGGGATGTGTTACTTCCGAGATGTAATATGACGGTGTTTGTATGATGGTTTTTGGTGGTATATAAACAGTCGTCATCGGCCACCATGAGAAGAAGACTCTCTGGCTTGAACAAACAACATTAACAGTTTCAACAACAAAAACATTTCATCCATTTCCTACAGTCTTCAAAACCATACCTACCTGACTTCGACTCATTGTTTCTTGCATAGGATAACTTACCAGCTCACACACCATGTCAACCACCGAAAACCCCGTCTGGCTCATCACCGGCGCCTCCTCCGGCTTCGGCTTCGCCCTCGCAAAAGAAGCCCTTTCCCGCTCACACACCGTCATCGCAACCTCCCGCTCGACCTCCTCCGAGGGAATGATCTCTCTCTCCTCTTGGGGAGCCATCACCCTGCCGTTCGACGTGACAGCCTCGGAGGAGGTTCTCTCGGGTGTCATCGCCGAGGCGGCGAGTTTGGTCCCAGAAGGGAGAATCACTCATGTAGTCAACTGCGCTGGTTACATACTTGAAGGAGCCGTTGAGGAGACCACGCAAGAGGAAGTGAGAAAGGTTTTCGAGACGAACGTGCTGGGGAGTGTGAACATTGCCAGGGCTGTGGTGGGGAAGCTGAGGGAGACGGGAGGGGTGTTGGTGCAGATGGGGAGTTTGGGAAGTTGGATGGGGGGTGGGGGGTTTGCGCTTTGTGAGTTCTTCACTGTTGACATGAGGGAAAGGGGAAAGGGGCTAATGATATACAGATTGCAGCACTAAATGGGCGGTTTCGGGGTTGACGGAGGGGTTGGCGGATGAGCTGAAGCCGTTTGGGATTCGGGTTTGCTGTGTCGAGCCTGGGTATACGAGGACTTCGTTTTTGGCGGAGGGAGGAGGGCATAGGGTTAAGGCGAAGAATGTGATGGAGAGGTACGATGGGTTGGGGTTTAGGGAGGGGTTGAATGCGTATGATGGGCAGCAGCCGGGGGATGTGGACAGATGTGCGGTTGCTATGGTTGATGTGTTGACTAGCACGGGGATGGCTGACGGCAAAGAGATTCCGGTGAGGCTGGTGTTGGGGTCGGATTGCTTGAAGGTTGTGAGAGACAAGTGTGAGAGTACGCTGAAGCTGGTGGACGAGTGGGAGGCTGTTACCAAGTTTGCGGATGGGCAGAAGTGATAGACGACCACGTCAGCTTTTGGGTTCTGTGTCCGATGTTGAGTGTTTGATAGACGATATAGATTCCTGTTTGACCTTCGGTGTGGAGCCTTGTGTTGTCTTGGATGTTGGTGAAATGGTGATAATTGGGTGTAGGTTGTCAATGGAGGCCTCGCTGGGCTGCAGAATGGCCGTTGCAGCGGGGAAAACTCCGTGCCGTTCTGCCGTCATCGGGTGCTAATGCAGGCCAAGATGCCGCTAACTTACGGCGCCTTGCGGGTCTCGAACACTCTAGCGCCCATCTGTTCCGGTATATAAACGACGACGATAGCTTCGTGACTGTAACAGCCGTCAACAGAGACGACACTTCTGCACACGCGAGACAGTTTATGCCTCGCTAGAAGCGATATGGACCTCACAAGGCCTTTTGTGGCCGGGAATAACAGGTGACAAGCCACAGCTGTGTCCAAATTCCGCCGGGATTTTCACTGCAGTGCTCTCAGCTCATCCTCAGCTCCTCCCACTTCCCGCTGCCAACCGTTTGGTGCTGCGAGCTGCGCCTTGGCAGGATTCATATGAGTGCCGAGCTCCCGATATGTCCAGTTGTGATCATCAGCAGGCAGTGAGAAGGCAGACTATGATAAATAAGCGGATCCTTCGTCAGCATGACAACTCTGTTAACGACAGCTTCAGCTTTGCCTGTGACAACTTGAGCTCTCGCAAGCAACAGTCCCCTTGAGGCTGCAAGACAGACGTGTTGGCGCTGAAAAATGGATGTAGACAAAGCAGGAGCCGCGACGTCGTCGTCAACATCTGTAGCCAGTGCCCCAGCAGATATGCCCTCCAGGTCCAGACCTCCTTCGTTGGCACAATCTCACCGGCCTCGACTCTCCAAAACAGACTCTATCGCTTCTGTCTTGTCAGCCCACAGAAATTACCTGGATTCCCTTCCAGTCCCCACCAAGGAAGAGTTCGACCAAATAAACAAGATCCAAACCAAGCGTGAGGCCGAGCACAAGAAGCAATTCCGGCGGAACCAACGACAGCAAAGCATCGAGCTCGTCAACAGTCGCAGAAACAGCCTCATCAGTGAAAATGGAAGCGTCACCAAGGCAGCCACCGTCATACAACGAACCTACCGTGGCTACCGAGCTCGCCGGACGCTGGCAGGTCTGGGGATAGACGCCTCAACCCGCTGGATCCACGCCGTAAGAGAAGCCCAATGGCGAAGCCTCACCCGCCCCCGGCCCCGAAGCGAATACCTCGACAGCGACAGCCTCTACTCCCCCAGCTTCCTCTCTCCATCATTATCATCACCAGGGGACACCAACAGCGACGCAGGCAGCAGTATCATGCTCGCCGGAACTCGCTCTCCCACCGCCCGCCTCAACTGGAAAAAGGCCTCCACCATAGCCCGACGAGCAGGCGGGGATGCTGACGAAAGCTCTTCCACTTCATCATCATCCTCCTCCTCCTCCTCCTCTTCCAGTAGTTCCTCCTCCGAATCAGAAGAAAAACTCTCCAAATCCCAGAAGCAACACCTCAAGCAACGCCGCGCCGAGTCCAAAGCCCGCCGCAAAGCAGCCTCCCGCACCATGGGGGCTGCAATACTTTCTCGAAATGATCGACCACAAGCACCGCTACGGCTCCAACCTCAAAGTCTATCACGAAGAATGGCAAAGAGCCGACACCCAAGACAATTTCTTCTACTGGCTTGACCACGGCTCGGGTCGGAACCTGTCACTGGAAGCCTGCCCTCGGGAGGTTCTGGAACGGGAACAAGTCCGGTATTTATCCAGAGAGGAAAGACAGGCGTATCTAGTAGCTATCGACGAGAGCGGCAGGCTATGTTGGGCCAAGAACGGGGCGCCGATCGACACCACCGAAAAGTGGAAAGATAGCATCAACGGGATCGTACCCAGCGACGACCCCACGCCCGCTTATTCACCACCCTCGTTGGAGTCAACCACCAACTTCCTCGGTGACTCCTCCACCGAATCTTCCCAGTCATCATCCGAATCCCCTCCTTCACCACATCCACCACCCTCCAAGAAATCATCATCCTCCGCCCGGCGTCTCTTCAAAATGTCCCCTACAACCATGCTCAACAAACTCCTCCGCCACTCCGTCACCCCCAACACATGGATCTTCGTCGCCGACACCTCCTTCCGTCTCTACGTCGGGATCAAGAACTCGGGCGCGTTTCAGCACTCGAGTTTTCTTCAAGGAAGCCGCATCTCCGCTGCGGGGCTGATCAAGATCAAGAACGGGAAGTTGCACAGCCTGAGCCCGCTGAGCGGACACTACCGGCCGCCGGCGAGCAATTTTAGGGCGTTTGTACAGACGCTCAAGGGGGAGGGGGTGGATATGAGTCGGGTTAGTATCAGCAAGAGTTATGCTGTGCTTGTTGGGTTGGAGGGGTATATGAAGGTTAAGAAGAGGGGGAGGGAGATTAAGGGGTTGGTGGGGAGGGGAAAGGAGAAGAAAGGGGAGGTGGTCGGGAGGGTTGGGGAGGGGGGTGAGGGGGAGCAGGAGGAGAGGGAGGGTGAAGGGGGGGTTGGAGTTTGTGCCGGGGATGGAGGTGGGCTGGCGGGAGGGAAGGGGTCTATCATTGATGAGAGAAGTTAGAAAACTAGATATCTGTAGGATAAAATGATGATGATGATGATGTTAATTGAAGTATATATATATATTTATTTGTGACAATGCTGGGGCGCTCCTGTTAAAATAGTAGGCTAAATGGCATCGGACGAGGGACATAAGATCATTAAGGTGCGATGGTAACCGTGGGAGAAATTATGCGGAATGAGTATGAGATATATAATATAAGTAAACTCAAAGAAAGGCGAAGCATTGTAAAGAAGTGAAACTAAGCCAGGCATGAAATGATCCGAAAATCAACACCCCGCATAGAAGCACAAGATGAGTAACAAGTGCGAATCAACAATGCAACAGGCAGACAACACATGAGGTGGGTAGTATCAAGTGGATACACAGTAATATAAATCAGAATAATATGATTGAGCACATATACAGACAGTAAAGCGAGTCAACAAAAGAGTCGCAATGACCGTAGAAAACAGACCATCAAAATTACCCAAAACATGCTCACGGGAAATAGCCAGACCTCTACCTCTATCTATGCCCCTTGGGCTTCTGAATATCAAACCCCTCGGCAAAATGAAACTATCCGGCTTCAGCAAAACAATAGCCAGCAGATTGTACGAGATGTTCACTTTCCGGCAAATTCCCAACATTATTATCCCTTGCTCTCAGTCACCAGAACCAATAGTGAGTGACCACATCACATCACATCACTTACACCTCTTCAACAACTCCGCCAAAACCTCCCTATCAACCTCCTTCACCCCAACCTCCCTCTCATACTCCTCCAACCTCTGCACAACCTCCCTCAACCTCAGCCTCCCATACCAGTTCCCCTTCCACTCCCCCCTCCCCTTCAACTCCTCCCGCATGGTCAAAAACCTTTCCGCCACCTCCACTTCCACCCTCCACCAATCCCTCGCCGCATCAAGCACCTCGAGCGGTGTGCAATTCACATCCACCAGACCATCCTTCCGACGAAGCACCATCTTGCTTCCCACCCGAGTGACAAGCTTCGACAAAGTCTCCCTCCTGCCCTTGGTGCACCCATCAATGAGATCCCTAATCGGAAGGGGAGTGTGCCGATACTCAGGAAACTCATAGTCGGGCTCCCGCTTGTAAGACTGCCAAACGGCAGCGTGCTGCGGTGCACACTGCCCCTCAAAAATACACCACAAGACGCGCCCGAGCATGTACGCCTCAGCCGCCTCCTGTTCCGCCTCATCAAGCGCCAGCCAGGGGATATTATAGCTCTTATACCCATGGGGAAGCGGCGTGTACATTTCATCCTGCTCCAAAACCTGCCAGCCGGGGAGGATCCGGCTGAGAAACTCGGCCCACCGGTTGGGCCTCTCCTCACCAGGAATAAACTGGTTGTACAGAAGCCTGCTGTCATCCCCATGCTCTTGCTCTAACCCTTCCTCCTCCGCTCCCTCGTCCACAGCCAACGTATGCACATAAGCAATCGCGTTCACCTCAGGCGCAGCAAACTCGCACCACACACCCCGCTGCTCAAAGTCCACCATGACCAAGTCCCCCCCGGCCGTGAGAACAACATTATCAAGCCGGAGGTCGGGATAGTAAATCCCGCCACGTTCGCGGACGTGCAAGACGGCAGAGGCAAGCTGCCTAGCCCACATTATTTGCATCTCCGGCTTGAGAAGCCCATGGATGTGAAGCAGAGGAATCGTGTCCCGGAGGCTGCCGGCCGCATAAAACGGAATGATGAAACCCACCACGGCCGTCTTTCCCCCAAAGCGGCAGTACTTGGTGACTAGGTACTTTGGCTTCGAAACAACATGCGGATAAGGCTCCATGAGCAAAAGGTTGCGCAGCTCGCAAACCAGATACTTGGTGTTGCTGGTGAGGGCCTTGAAGATCCACAGCTTCTGGCCATCTTCTGGTTCATCATGATGATGAATGCGCACCAGGCAGACACTGTCGTGCAGCTGCTGGACAATGCTCAGGTTCGAAATGTCGATGGTTTCCGGAATGACCTCCTTGGGCAGTCCCAAAGTCTCAACCAGCGCCTTTGGCCTGATGAGCTGCTTCTCCACGTGCCAGGTTGTGGCGACGGTGATCTTGACGCTCTCAAGACTGAAGCCAAGTTCGAGAATGATGCGTGTACCAAAAGGCTGGTCCTTGTACAAGGCAGCAATGTGTTCTGCCGTCCCTTCACCCTCCAATGACCACTTCTGCAAAGCTCTGAGAATGTGCCTGGTGACCCCGAGACGGTTCAATCTCGTCGAGTCTTTGGTGTGGAAGGCGGCATCCAGGTCTAGGACGTCCCGAAGGACAGGGTCCCGTGTGGTTTCCATGGGGAGGAACACATCGAGGCGCATGGGTGGGACCTCGCCCACGTGCAAGGGTAGGGCATAGTACTGCGTGCCTATGGCGGTACAGCCGTCGATCCTCCAGAGTGGGTTGGGAAGGGGGTCAAGGCTGTCAACCCGGTTCTTGGGGTTCAGCTGGGATTCGAGCCAAGAGGCTTGTCCAGTGTCATTGCCGGTGGGCGAAGCAAGCTCGAGCGCTGACCGGTTCTGGGCAAAGGCGGCGGTCGGGTGGATGGCATCGTGGATTGTGGGGGAGTTGAGCTCCATGGCGGGCCAAAGGTGGTCTTCACACGACGCAGAGAAGGATGGCCTGATGCAAAAGCTTACAGAGAGAACCACAGAATGAAACGAATGGAACCGGGAAGGAATATGTTCCAGGTCGGACATCGAGCCTGGCTGCTCTGGATCGTGTATAACTTGGACACCATCCCGGTGCTACTTACCAACCACCCTACATCAATGCAGCTTCCCTCGGCCTCTGCTGGCCTGATCATCTACAACGCAGGAGAACAGACGAAAGGAGCGACCGCTGTGAAAGCATAGGTAGGTATGCAGTTGTTCCTGGCTCGAGAGCAAACTCTGAATCCGACCCACTCACGGCTCGATATCGTTCTAGTCTGCAAGCAGGAAGCCGTACAGGGAGTGCCACTTGCCAATGTCTTTTGACCCGACGACTGAGCTGTGCCGCTGCAAGACAAGATGCTTGGTGAACGAATGGGGGGTGGACAAGAGGTCAAGAAGTATCCGCGAAGAAGCTGCATGCTGTGGTGGTAGTCGTTGATGCTGGTCACTCAAAAATGATTGGCCAATCTCTCCTGCTTAGCTGGAGCGGAGCAGCCGGCCCGTCCCTACTGTCAACCAGCGAAGTCGCTCAGGTAAATCGTGGTTGTTAGGTATACTGTACTGCTTTTGTCTCGTACCCCTGGAAGCCCTATCCATAAACATGATAGGAACTTCTGAGCCGCGTTAGGCTATCTGCAAGAGGACCGATTAAGGGGAGATGTGACTCTGGCTGCGACGCGTCTCCACTCCTGTCCTGTCATCACACACTTGGTAAGAGATGGCTAATCAAGGGGGGGAGTGGATGCCAAAATCCCCCCTCTAGCCGCTCTATAAGAAGACATAGTCGACCAAGAGCCAACTGGAATGGGGCCAAGAATAGGGCGAGCTTGAAACTTGAAGCTGGGAGTGGAGGTGTCGGTCGGGACAGTTCCGACGAGAGAGTGCAGATGCGAAGGGTGTTGTCGTGCACAGTGCCGCAGAATGTCGGCATTATCTACTCCCTTCGTGAGAGAATCTTGGCTGATATCCGGAAGCATTGGCGCTTAGCACGGCCGATGAACCTTTTTTGATGCGGAGGAGAAGGCAGATGAAAGCCCTTCGGCGGGGATCTATGAAGTCACTGAAACATCTCTTGATATGTCAGCGGCATTGTGGCTCGGGTCTGGACCGCGACTTCGTGCCCAATATTACCTCACCCTATCACTCCACGGCTTCAATCGTGGGACAAGCCTAGGCCGAAAGCCTGGGCGTGGGATGAGCGCCGAAGGACCCCCTCGGCCGCACGATCTTGCTTTGGGCCGCGAGAGCCCATCTCGGTCGAGTATTTGATTCAACGCCAATGAATGGGTTCGGTAGATCGATGGCTAACTAACAGCTCGGGGTGTTGGTTGTAGCGGACACACCGAGATGGGAAGTCATCGCAGCCTGCTGAAGCCAAAAATGCATCACGCTCGAAGAGGAACTGGTCGAATTGGGGGACCCATCATTCCGCTCAGCCGCTGCAAGTATGCCTGATGGCTGTGGTTGTGTCATTGAATCGTCGGCGTTTTGTGGGGTTTGATGGGGAGTTCTGCATGCTGTGGCTTGATTCATATCGACGGGCACCATCCACATCGCGCGTTTCCACCTTCCAGATCAACTCGAGGCACTGGTTGATATCGATTGCATTGGTCAGCTCGTGTCTGGATGATGGATCGAAGGGTGTATGCCAGTAAGGGTGTAGCTAGTCGACCAACTTTTGCTGAAATCATAGTTCCTTTCGACCGGCCGCGGGCGCGAACGCAAGTAGGATTGGTTTTGAAAAGCTTCGAGACGAGAGGTGAAAGTTGAGTTAGGGTATAGATGGTTGTTGAATGCGAGTCTGCGTTCGCTCCAACAGTGGTTAAGCATTGCCAGAACCTTGTAAACGCACCATGAGGTTGTTGTCAGGAGCTTCGGGCGCAGGATAGTGGACAAGCGCATGACGGAGTTTGGGTGGACCATCCAGGGGCAACCCATGCCATTCCGAAAGAGAGGGGGTTGCTCAAGAAGCCATGGTACAGCAAACCCGAACCAGCGGGGTAACACGCGTTTCCCACTTGACCACCGAGAGATGTGAACTCAAAGCTCTTTTATGTTCTTGAGCTGGTCGAAAGCATCTCGAAGGAGGCCTGTGCGCGCTAGGTAATCACAGTATGGGACTGTGTATGAGGGTGAAAAGATCACCCAGTAGATTTCTCCCCCTAGGGGTTGATAGGCGGGCTGAAACGTCCCGAGAGGACGGTACAAACGCTCTGCCCAGAGCGATGAACAGCATCCCTTCACAGTGGCAAAGCCAAAAGAACCCTACTGCTTCGTAGTTGTAGCTTGCCCTGCCCCGAGGAGAAGCCCACGGGTAATGTGCCTGTGATCTCTGCTGAGCTAGAGAGACCCATCAAGGCTTCCATTTCATAGTCTCGGTAGTAGGCAGTAACTGGTCTCTAGGTCGCACAACTGCATACGACATTCGCGAACCCCGTCATGTAGTGCAGTAGTCTCTCGATGTTGAAATAAAGATCCATGGTTGTAGGTGGCTGCCGAGTTGAAACCCAGAATATTCCCTCCGGAACCCTGAAGTTCGGAAAGTTCTCAAGGGCACCGGGACAGGTACCTAGATGCATCCGATACATTGATTACTGGCGCCATGATGTCTCGCAAGATGCCACGGCGGGGAGACCTAGGAGTGTTGTACTCGGTCTCAATGTTGTGAAACCAAGCATTGTAGCTGGATCAGAGGAAGCTAGTTCCTGTGTTTTTTGACCAGGCCCCATTTCCAGTGCTTGATGCTCATCAGGGCCGTGATAAAGATTGCTAAAATCCGACACGCCTCGGGCTGTGTTCAGTTCGTCCTATAACGAAGGCCTGTAAATGTCAGTTGGGGAAACTAAAATTGGCTCGGATTTCAACGGCCATTTAGCAATATGAGATTGGTCGCTGGGTGGTGTAATGTGTGGTGTCGAACTTGCGTTTACTTATCCTCTGCGTCAAGGAAATGTGTAGTTTGTCAAACGCACTACTATCTGGGCTGGATGGCTGGAGCCAAGACCTGGTGGATCCCGGGTCGAGCCCCGGATATTTATGTGGAGCTTTGCGAGGGCAAGGGTTCTCCAGGTTGTGGGGTTTGGGCGGACACCTCGCACCAGAAAAATTGCGGGAAAGTTGACGACGGACGACCCACGACCAAGTACCTACATATCGAATGAATCAAAGTACTGTAGGATCATACTGTAGTCAAAAGTGAAGCTTAGACACAATGCATTGCAGGTATCTCTGCAAGCCACAAACTGCCTAAGGGTGTTTGTCAGACCGTGCTCCTTCTCGATTCGCTTCTGTGCATAGAAAGATCGGGTATGACTACCCCGCGGTTTTGTGTTCACCATCATGTCTTAATTCTCCCGTGACACCCTCCATTTGCGTGGCCCAGTCTGACTGGCAGCGGCTTGCGTAGATCTGCTGTACCCTTCTGACGTCTCCCTGATTTGACGATGGCTATGATTGAGGGTGGCAGTCGGTCCTACCTGATCTCAATGAGTGGGTTTGCCGTTTGGGAATCTTATAGCAATTTCTTTTGACATCAGACATACCCACTATGAGGTTTGACGTGGACGCTTGAGGCTCTGACATTCCTTTGCCAAGTTCCCGAGTCAAGGAAGAGCCCCCGGATGCCCTATGGGTGGGTCAAACGGTGTTCCTTTCAAGGTGTGGGGTTGTGGGAGCGTGGCGGGTCGAAAGCAGGAACCAAAATTGGCGTCAATCAACGTTTCATGCTGCAATGGATGGGCAGCACTTTTACACTATAGGGGATCCATTACGACGTGCCTGAAGGCCTTTCAATCCCACCTACTCTCACATGCGACAGTCGTTCTTGTAAGTTGAAGCCGACTGTCAGTTGAATTGTTGGCATACTGACCGATTGGAATTGCATCGCGGCAGCCACGTGAAGGGCACCAAGCAGTAGAATCCAGTTCACTTTGATTCGTCCAACATTCAGGCCCTGGTCCATGCCACTGACATTGTCAAAATGTAACCGAGCTGGACAATGCATTTGTCATGTCGAGTCAAAGCCAATGAACTCGAAGAGGTCACAGTCCGGAACCGTGGTTCTGTTACCAAACGGAAAGGGCGGGGTCAGAGCTCAACCAACATAACCACCGGCACCGCGTTTTTCTTCTAGCATACCCCATGATCCCCAACTCCCGCACTTATCATATCAAGTCAGGGCCTCATCTTCAGGTCATCAAAGACTGCGTGGAGCATGGAAGTCTGCTAAACTAGTGTACATCGATCGGATTGGTAGAGCTGATTGGTCAAGATTAGTTTCCGCCATTTTGAAAAGGTTTCCGTATCAGATCCGTTTCTGTGAATGGCACCCCATTCACGACACCATCAGAAATAGGATGGGCAATTTACAAGCCGAAGCATGTCGAGCGGGTATTAATCTGGATGGGAGCGGGCGGCCAGCAACGAGACCGGTGAGGTATGCACCTCGACGACTGGACGTACAACCAACAACCGGGCAGTCAGTTGTCTGTCAGTTATCACATCGAGCTTATCCCCTGTCCTCCCGTCGCATCCAATGCCGCTCTTTTTCCCACCCTCGATGGCCTGACCAGATGACCGCTTTTGCACCGCGCATTGAGGTTCCATCGACATCCATGCACGCACTTTGCAACTTGCGTTATCTCGAGACTCACGGACCCGGCTTTGCTGCCCCATGTCCGCCCAATTTTTGGGTGGTGCTCATTAGCCAAGCACTGGTCAGCTTGCGCCTTCCCGGCGACCGGTGAATCACTTTTCTTCGCCCATCTCCTCCAAAGCTCACACCGATTCCCTTCCTTTGCAAGTAAACGAGACAATCGCATTCAACCCCCGACAATTCCAGTCCCCACCGCGCAACAAGGAACCTTCAACCCCGTCCGGCCCGTAAGACAACACGCGTGTATTACCGCGAACCATTGGGTGGCACAGGACAACTCCCGCCGCTGAGCCTTGACCGGTGCCCTCACCGACTTGCCCATCAGCATCACGCCCCTCACGCCCAACCTCGACTCCACTCCCGTCCAGGAGCCTCTGACCTGCCCCGTCAACAGGGCCCATATCGCCCGCGCTGCTGGCGCAATTGCGTGCCGTCACCAGATTTGTGGACCTGAGAGGAGCCGTACCATAGTCTCGGCTACCACACCCTGGCCAGCTCCTCTCTCTACGACATCCTTTCTCTGACAGCACGGCGCCGTCTGAAAGCAACGACGACGGCCAAAAGACGGCACTAGCGGGCGAGGGAACACACGCAAGATTTCCCCTCCAAGGCTGTTTTTGCGCAGATCTGGGGATGGTGGTAACCGAGCAGTAGATTGTGTTCCCCCTTTCTGCTTGCTTGCCTGCCGACCGAGGATCTTGGCTTGGATTCATGCCCCTCTCCTCCTCGCGAGCCCCCTTGTCACCCCTCCTCGCCTCGTGTCGTTCCGACTCTTCCTGACCTAGTTCCGTCCGCAGCCGGCTGCACCGACTGCTGCTCAGTTGTGTCTTGCTGCAGCTCCCCATCGGTCGTACGGGGCTGTCGTCCCCGTGGCGATGGCGCTTTTGTGAGACGCCTACGTTTCTGCGTCTTGCAACCCCTCTCACCACCAGTTCGAGGGCCACCTGCCTGACCTTGGGGCCGGAGCAGGTTCCCCCTTGGTTGCCTTTGTGCGCCGCCGGGTGCTGCTGCTTGCTCACATTCCCAGAGTTTGTGCTTCCCTGCTTGCCAGGGTCGTATCCACACCGGTGTACATACCGACCAAGTACACCCTAGGTCTCTATTGACCTCGGATTGCCCAGTGGAATACCTCTTGATTGTCCTTCACCATGGTAAGAAGACTGTCTCTCGTTGTTGAGCTCGCTGCCGGCAGGCTGCATGGTGGCAGTCACCGACTTCTGCCTCTGAACTTGGTCTTCCCTGCACATGTCCCCGAGCCATGTCGCCGCCTGCTTTCACCTTGACCTCACATTGGTACTCTACACGCCAAACACATCTCCACATATACGCTCCCCTTTCACTCGAACCAACTCACCTTGATCCCCTACACCCCTCCCTCACGTCACTCACATATTTCCTCCCCCTCGAGCCCCCTCCGAAGTTCCTACTATGACCGGGGCTTGCTCACCGGCCCTTACCTTGTGAACCACCACCTCATTGTGCTGCCCCCCTTTTTGCTTTCGTTGTACAGCCAGTTGATGATTTTTTTTTGTCTAGAACAACGCCGTCAGAAAACGGAGGGCTCATCCCTTCGAGGATCCCCCTTCAGAGCCAGTGCTCCAGGATTGGACTTATTCCTCAGCGGAGCCACCTGCTCTATTCCACCTCAACACCAAGCTTGATCAGTACACGCCGCAAGACTTCTCCAACATATACGTTGAGCTTCCGCTGGAGGACGTGTGGTGTCATCCTCCGCTTACGCGAGAGCGCCGCTTCCTAATCTCAATGTGTCTGTGAACCAGGTCGAGAACTGGTTCGACTCGACGCAACTGGCACAACCCGCACAAGAGACAGCGTCTCAGCACTCCCAAATCTCCTCATGAGCGCCCAATTCTCGGAGATCTTATCGGCCAGGGTGACCACGAGAAGTCACCTCTCTCGGGCGACGGCTGGCCTGGATGGACCAGCCAGAGGCTGGCGCAATGTTTTTCGAGCCTTTGCTCCCCATGTGACCCCGCACCAAGTAAGTTTTCACACAATCACGCCTGGCCCTCCGTCTCCTTGGTGTGGTGCTGATGCTGCCTCCAGGCTATCGGCCGCTTCCTCAGACACCAGTCTATGAATATGGCCCAGCCATGGCGCCCGTCCCTGGGCCCAGTATGGCTCCCATTTCACCGCAGGAGCGCACCCTGACGATTTCGCCCTCAAATCAAGCAAGTGTTCTCGCTCGTGATGATCCGGCAGCCATGGCTCGATATTACCCGCCTCTGCGGCCGACACACGTAGTAGGCATGCCGCCATCCACAACAAGGGAGGAGATGGTCTATCCGGTTGCGCCGCCGGGGCTTGGAGATGGTCTTCATCACGGACCTAATTACACAGCTCCAGGATCGCACTGCCTTATGGGCTCCACCATCAAGTCCGAAGCTCTTTCTGTCATGTACGGTGGGGGGGTTGTCACCACACAATATGGCGCTTCAATTGGAGAACTGGCTGGTCTTCAGGACCTCTACGGCCTGGGTCTCAAGGACGACACTGATAGGCCAGATGGCCCAAACTTTGACACGTATCCTGCGCATAGAAACGTCCCGGCAAGACGAGGTGCATTCAAGGATCAAGAGCTGAGAGCCAAGACCGCGCAGACCAGGAAGATGGGCAGCTGTATTCGATGCAAGATGCAGCGCATCCGTGTGAGTCTTTTCCCTTGATCTACAGATCAGTTCAGTGTAAAACACGTGCTAATCCTCACCAGTGCAATCTGGACCCTGAAAACGAGAATGGTCCGTGCATCGCCTGCAGAAAGGTCAACGTCAGCACCAGAATTTACCGGCTCAACTGCTTGCGGTTGAAGATTGTCGACTGCAAACTCTACAAGCCGGGCCAGGTTCCTGGTCATGAGTGGACCAGCCGCTGGAAGGACAGCGTGCTCGATGATATCGAGGTCTGGGCTCCTGGAGAGCAGAGGACGATTCGTGTGACGGAAGGATACACAAATATGTTTGTGGAGCTGCGCGTCAGGGAGTTTGTCCCTCAGCCAGGAGACAAGTTGGAGAGAACCTGGGTGGACAAGAACGGCGTGAAGCAGAGGCGAAAAATCCCGCCGTTCGCCATTGTCGATCTCGAGGATGCGAAAAACTCTTACAGCCGCTACATCAAGCGCGGTCTGGAAAACTGCTGCATGCGCCTGCTGGGTGCTCGGGACAAACTGCTTCACAGAACATACTTTTTCGCCATCAGCAGAGCCAGAGATGACCGAGACCATTCCTTGACGGAATCAGAACGGGGTCTCTTGGGACTCACTCTTGACCTTTGGATGACGGCACGGCTCACCACGAAGACGCTCGAGATTATCGGGAACGAGAGGCTTGGCATGCCCCTGGACTTGATCAACGACCCGACCAATGACATGCACCGGAAGACGCCTGTCCCACCTGTGCTCGGGGCCCAGATCGATTCGTTCTTGATACACCAAATTCTGTCACACCTCCGCCGAAAGACGCTTGAAGAACTTCAAAAGATGACACAGGAGAAGAAGCAAAAGACATGGCTGACTACCTACCTTGTGACTTTTATTTTACTGCACAACATCGGTCTTGTTACGAAGCATGATGCAAATTATGCCAGGAAGCACGGGATGAAGGTTGGTGACCCCGCTATCTGCAAGTCATGGGTTCCTGGAACTGACAAGATGTGATCACAGAGACATTGGGCGAGAGAAGACAGCGTCAAGGAGTATGAAATGGGTTAGTCCATGCTCATGACCAGTTGTGATGGGTAACACTGACGGCGCGTTAGGAGCCAACACCCTGCTTGCCTACTTCCACTACTGCAATAAGGGCATCTACCCTTTCTCTGCCGAGTGCAGGGATGCCGACCTTCGAAGTCTGGCAGAACTTGATGACGATGCCATTGAGCTCGTTCGCTACACCAGAAAGTACGTCGCGGAGCATAGTAAGTACTTCCACAGACTTCCATCTGTCTCGTGGAACCAGCAGCTGACCCCCGGTGTGTAGAAGCGCAATGGGAAAGCATGTGGAAGAACGAAGGCGATTGGAAGGATCAGGGCCTCAAGAAGTACGAGCATGAGTACTATTATGTGAGCCAATTGTTCGAACCGAACTGGCAGCCACGCAACATGCCCTAAGGGACCTAATGCAGGTGCAGAGAAAGAGGATGTGAGAAGGGGTCTTTGGGAGTTGACTTTGGAATCTTTGTTGGAAACAGATGGACGAGCCGGGCCTCTGATGCTCATGAAACATTGCCGGCGGGGAGTTTGACGGTCTCCTTTGGGCTTCGCGCGTTCCTTCAGCTTGTGTCACTTTGTACGACTACTCCTCTTGTCACTATAGTCACCCCCCACCAACAGCATTGGCGATGGGGAAGGACACAGTATCAAGTGTTTTGCCTGTTCATTCGACCACAGCATCTCTGCCCATTTGACACGGAGTGTGTGCATAGTGACCGGATTGATCCGCCAAACAGCCGCTTTTTGTCATCAGATCATGGCAAGATGTAATGTTGGTGTGCCTCCGTCACCCCACACTTGCAAGCCAGCGTCGTAGCGGCTGCGGTTGACTTGCTGGCTGGGCTTCATCGAGGCCCCCCCGCATTGAGCTAGTCCCAGAAAGGAATAGCTCATTTGATCATTGAACCAGGGCTGAAGTGTGATCGCCAAGCCTTCGAGATTCCTGTCCACTGCTCTCAGTATCTCTTGCCTACGCAACGACACGGCACCACGATCCATATTCCCAACAAACAAAATCTGTAAATGGATCGTGTAGAACCGCTGCTCTGCGCCTTTCCGAGGTCCCTGATGCGGCTCGTCCGATTTTTCTTTTTTGTTTTCTTGTGTGACGAGACAGCAGCGGCAGTGAGCCGTCCCGCTGTCCCGGCCCTTCCCATCATCCTCTTCTTCTTTCGACCCGAGCTTCGCGACCTTGACCGGCCGGCAACCTACACATCGAGGGTGCCAAACATGGACAAAAAAGGCATCTACGGCACCTGCTCTGCGTGCTTGGCTCTGTAGATGTTTACCAATGCAGAGTAGCCTGGCTACTGGCCTTGCGCCTCTGCTGCAGTTGGAGCTTGCATATGCAATGCGGTATCCCGCAGCTCATTCCACAAGCGCCTTGAGATTTTCGATTTCCTTGTTTCAACAAAGGAACTTTTTAGACTCCCGTCGTGGATAGGCACCAATGCTGTGGCAGCATGCAAGATCGCCCGGCCGTGATACTCAACTGCGAGTTCCATGGTAAGCCATGTCTCCCCAAACCCCCTTGTTCCTTTCCCATACCACAATGGCCCATTTGACACGCTTTTAGATGGCTATTTTGTTTTCCATCCATTTCCCTTTTCCCATGTTGCACTGTTGCACTGTTTAAAACCTGATCTGCTCTTGGCTGGGCTGCTGGAAGATCTTTTCCTTCTTTTTATTGCCGCCCTAGCAGGCAATGGAAGAGGCCTTCCTGCCCAGCTTCACATCTCGACATCGCGCCACCTCACTCATGTCGTGCCCGGAAACAGACAGACCGGTTATCGTATCTGTCGGCAGCTCCCATCCAGAGAACGGCACCGATCGACGCATTGGCGGAGCTCTCCCTCTCACCGGTCGACTCAGCCAGAGGGTTTGCCGCCAACAGTGGTGCCTTCCGTTCTCGTCTCATGGGGCTATCGTACCTACCAAGGAGAGTCGTCCGAGTTCTTTTCCCGCTCCTTCCCGCCATACCTACCTACGTACCTACCTAGTGTCCTGAAGCCAGACCCCGCCGTCGCGATCCGGTGGTGTGACAGCAACTAGCGGAGTCTCTGGTGCGCCGTCGAGAACCTGGAAGGACCGCATCCGATGGATGGATGTTCTTGCCTCTGTCTCCACGATATGCTCCATCTTCGCCCATCGCCCTCGCGCAGGGCATCGGCCGGCTGGGTCGGCCTTGCTTGCTGCACCATATCATGTGGGAGATCAAGGAGATCCCGCCCCGTTGGCCACTAGTTCGTGTCAAGGTACCTATCACTTTGCAGTCTTTGGTTTCCACGTCCGGGTCCTGCCCGACCAGCTTCGTCAGGGACCGTCGTGTAAGGCAAGAGTCTCGATCTTTCATGGTTACACCACACCACAGGGCACCTTGATGAGGAGCTTGTCAGAGGCAAGTGCCCAAAGCAGCGAATCGTGGTGCATCGGGCGGAACTGCAATCGAAGCTGCTTTCACCTCTCCACGGGCGTTCGTTTCAATTACATGCTCAGGCTTTTCTTCATGAATCCATTCCTGCTTGGTCGTCCTCTCCTCTCAGCAGCGACTTCCGCTTAGGCTAGCTTGGGCTGGCCCGAGACCGGTCTAGTCGTAATTGGGATTTCCCGCTTTTGGTTCCATACAGTTGTCACTGCCAACCCCACACTTCATAGCTACCAGACTGCTAGGAGTTAGGAAAGAACGTACTTGACTGACCGAGTCATGTCGATCGACCCAAACGGTCAGGACACCTGCATTCAAAATCATGAAGCCTCCAACCGCATTTTTGCGCGGACAGGGTCAAGAGCCTGGAGCAAGTACTCGCATAGCACCTCTCCCACACCCCTGGCTCCCATCTTTCTACATCCCACTCCGTCGCGAGTCATCCACCTTGGTTAGGCCAGGGCAACGTCAAGTGGTGCTCTCTTGGACAGCTAAAGACGGCCGTTTTTCCATTGGTGACCTGAAACTCGCATGGCTGCTATCAGCACTTCGGAGGAAGTTCAGCATCTTTCTGTCTGTCCATGCCCAAGTTCGAGTATCGCTACTCCTTGTGCCTGCCGGGCATACTAAGCGAGTTAAGATATCTCTACTTCATGCCGTGCCTCACAGGCCCTGGCCTGAGCAGCCCTGTCTGGGTAGCATGTACCTTCCTGCCAGCTTCCACTGGCTACCCGTGCGGCTGCTTCTCAACATCATCGCCTGTTCCTTTCGTTCTTGTGTAAGCACCACAACCTGCCTTCCGGCCAGGTCAATGACGGGACGGCTACGGTCCTCGCCGTGTCGTTATTTCCCACCAGCTCACCGGTTTCCTGGGTTCGGACAGCGGCAGCAAGTGGAATTGGGCAAGCACAAAGAGGTCAAGTTGACAAAACTATATCAGTGCGACTTTCTTCCCCCAAACCTGACTTCTCTCTCGTTCTTTCCCTCCTCACTTGTCTTCATTTCATTTCTCTGTCCTGTGTCTTCGCATCCACAGCATACACGTCCGAGCACCATTGGCTCTCTTTTCGAAAACCTTTAAAGTCTATTCTCGGTCATCTGTTAGACCGGTACCGACCTGCTCCCACCTGTTTACGTTACATCGAACCAGCTCTCAACATTTTCCCACCATGTCTGCTCTTGTATCCGGACCCATCTCCCGGGCGGCTGTTGCCCCAATCACCGACGTCAATGTCAACCTTGTTGCTGCCCCAGCACTGCCGTCTGGCTTTCCGTCTCACCTCGACAGCGAGCTGGCCTGGACTCCCGCCTCCCTGGCGGTGGCCGCTGACTTTATTCTTCGTCTGAACGAGGATGACATCACGGAGGTGAATGCGGCTGTTGCTCACTTCAAGAGTGCGTTCCTACTTGGAGTTATTCCTGCAGGATCCTGTCGTGTCACTGACGCATCGTTGTAGCCCTTGACCAGGATGGAGATCTCGTTGAGCCTACCAACTTCCCTCTCCCTACCCTTGGGCCGAAGCTCGAGAAGCTCGGCCGCGAGGTTCACAACGGGAAGGGGTTCTCTGTCATCCGCGGCCTCAAGCCTGCATCCTATCCTGTTGAGGATCTCAGCCTGGTTTACCTTGGCCTTTCATCGTACATTGCCGAGCAGCGCGGTCGCCAGGACAAGCGTGGCAACATGCTGGGTACGCATGTCTTTGGGCCTCGAAACCTTGACCTTTTAACTGACACATTCTGGCGCAGTCCACATCGTCGCTGACAACAGCACCAAGTTGGCCGCCGAGCACCACAGACACTCGAACAAGTCGATTGTAAGCCACCAATATTTCGCGCGCTTTGGGGCTTCACTGACATGTGGCAGACTTTCCACCATGAGGAGGCTGGAGATGTCATCAGCTGGTTGACTCGCAGCACTGCTGCTGCCGGCGGAAAGTGTATTATTTCCTCGGCCTACACCGTTTACAACGTTCTTGCGGCCACTCGCCCGGATATCATCCGTACCTTGGCTCGCTCTGATTGGCCATTTGCGCTGTAAGTTATTGCTTCTAACTGGCTTGCCGTTTGTGGAGCTTTGCGGCTGACCACCACCCTGTCTGCCTGCAGTCCTCGCTTCCAGTGCCGTCCTGTCATTTTCTACCAGGATAACAGGTTGATTATGAACTTTGGCCGTGCTGCTCTCCTCGGCAATGAGGCTCATCCCCGGTCCAAGAACCTCCCATCCCTGACCAGCAGTCAAATGGAGGCTTTGGATGCCATTGAGTCCATTGCTCGGGCTACGGAGATGGAGATTCAAACTCAGGCCGGCGACATTCATTTCATCAACAACCTGGCCATCCTCCACCGTCGTGAGGGCTTTACTGACGGTCCCACGGAGAAGCGCCACCTCGTCCGCATGCGTCTTCGCAGCTCCCGAGAGGGCTGGACCATTCCCACCGCTTTGGAGCATGAGTGGGAGCGTGCCTTCAAGGAGCAGGGCACCAAGAACTGGCACCTGGACCCCATGCCCGATTTCTACTTTCCTCTTCGTTCTCAGCCTAACTAGATTGGGGATAGCATCGCACTTTTCTTGGGCATCTTGTGTGTGTGTGTGTGGGTGGGTGGGTGGGTGTGTGTACATCTTTCATTGCTAATTCTATCTCGGGACGACAGTGTGCATGGAAAGGATCTAAAACTGGCGAGATGGCGTCTGTGTTGTTACTGTGCTATGGGTGGGAAAAACGGAAAAGGAAAAGGAAAAAGGGGATATGGTTCAAATGAAGGGGGGCAGTTGGGAAAAAAAGGAGAAGGCGCAAATCGTGTGTTTTCTTTTGGTGTTTTAGTATTATTCACAGGCTGGTTTTGCTGGACAAGCGCCTACTGGCGGCCCTCAATCAAATCCATTACCAGCAAGACCACGTTTTTTCTCTTGATCGTTTTTTTCTTTTTTTCTTTTTTTCTTTTTTTGTTTTTTTCTTTTTTTTTTTTGTTTTTTTGCGCGACGTAGTCTCTCGGCGGCGGCATGTGGCTGATCATTGCCGAATGGACACTTTGCTGCATCTCAGTTACTGCCAGACTCCATTACCATTTCCATTACTCCAAGGTACTATCGAGATCAGACTGCAGCCATCAGGCTGGTAGTGTTTGCTTAGGCTGTGGCTGGGGGGAGTTTTCAACCCCGCAGGCCACATCACCACATGAAGTGGGGCTCGCTATCTATCGATCTGTCTTTTATCAGATATCATTTTGCGACCTTTGTTCTTCAGCTCTCGTCCCTGCACTGGCGACCCAGAATGGCTAGTCGAGATATTGGTATGAGACTGTTGATTCAGCCATGACATCACGTATAAGTCGAGCATGTGGGGGGGAGGGGGAGGGGGAAGAGGAAGGGGGAAGGGGAAGGGGTCCACACACCAAGCGCGGGGCTTGGAAAGAAGGAGGATTTTCGATGGCATATCATGTCCCAGATCGAGGGATTCAGGGTTGTATCGGGCAAGCTGGAGGTGCTTCCCCGTTGTGGTCTTGTCGTTTGTGGTTTGTGGTTTGTCGTGCATTGTGACCACTGACCACAGGGTTACATGTCACTTTGTTGCCTTTTTCAGACCTTATTAGGAGAGTATTTCCGATTGTTTACCGAGGGGAACCTTGATGGATGGATGGATGGATGGATGGAATCAAAAGGCTCTCTACTACTGTATGCCAGGGTTGTACGGAGTAGATACACGACAACATCTTTTCCCCCCCGAGGTAAGAAATACACACGTCCGCCTTGTGTCAGTGTACTTAGTCGGCAAAGAAATGATAGCTGGATATCTATCACATATCAGCCGATCTCCCCCCATCCTTCGGGGCCGCCCCACCGACGATATGTGAGCTGTCGAGTTGGCGGCCTTTACGCACACACACGCATTCCTCTCGGTGGGTTGTATATATCCGAATCTTGCGGCCCGTGCACATGCAGGCGCGGCTGGGGGGAGTTCAGGTGGTCAGTGACATCCCAGCCAGCCCAGTTCCATTTATGCATGGGACGGTGGGGTGTGTGTGCTCCCGGTAGATCAGAGACGGCGACGATCACCGTCCCGAGCTGATGGGTCGGTCAGCAGGGTCATCCTGGTTCTGCTGCTGCTGGACTGAGGACGAAAAGCTGCGGGTTAGGGGTAAGCGAGCACGAGGCATTTAATTATCCCTCGTTACACACTTCTGGTTTTTTTTTGTGCCACTTTTGATTGATGAGACTTAGTACCCGGGTTCTTTGGGAATCGGGTGAGCATTCGTGTTGTTGCGGTTATTTTATGAGGTTGGCGACAGTTGATGGTTATTGAAGGGGGCAGGTTTGTTGCGTCACACCGCCTGAATGTTTTCTTTCTTGGACATGGCTAATTCTTGTAGTCTGTGGAGAGAAAATACTTGACATGTGGGGAGGGGGTTATTGACCCGAGAGAGAGAGAGAGAGAGAGAGAGAGAGAGAGAGAGAGAGAGAGAGAGAGAGAGAGAGAGAGAGAGAGAGAGAGAGAGAGAGAGGCCGGATGTTGCTTTTTTTCTTTTCTTTTCTTTTCTTTTTTTTTTGTTTTGTTTTGCGTTCGATCTCCCATGTGGTTCGTCACACACACCCATTTTCCAAATACGAGACAGCGACAGCTAGCCGGATTCCAAACCTGCAGCTACCCCTCCCGCTCTAGAGTGGCCTGTTGCTTTTGGTGAAAATACAAACTAGGCCCGCGGATGAGGTGAAGTTAAACCCCCCCTGTTGACAGATGATTGGCTGCCACTGAAAACCCTCGTTGGTGGTGGTGGTTGGGAGAACGAATTTCTTGAGAACGGGTAGTGTACCGTGGAGTACCAGGCATTTCTTTTTTTTTATTCTCCCCTCACAACGCCATATTTTGGCTTGCCAACTAAGCCATAGCGAATCATGGTGCTTGTTCGGTGTTTTTTCCCATCAACCATCAACCGCCGATTATGTACCTTGTTGGACTTTTTTTTCTTGGGAGTTTTGGATACTTTCGGCAGCTATGATAGGAAAGGGGGAAAAGGGGAATTGCTGCGGAGGATTTAGGTTTACTTTCTTTTTTCTAAAAGACAACAACAATGGCAGGCAGAAAGCGAAAACGAGAGATATCAACTACACGGATGGATCATTTTGGGGGCGGAAGGTGTTCGAGAGGTTACTGAAGTTTCACACTGTGGTTGGTTGTACTTCTTATTCGTATCATCTCCCGGACCCGGAGGACGGACATAACGCGACACCGCAGCACGGCACCAAACCCTACGGGAGCAACAGCACCGGGGTCTTACTGGGACCCTTATGCGTGGGCGCTGCCGTTGTCGTCGTCGTTGGTGTCCTTGTCGGAGGTAAGCACCCGATTATCATCACACCGCGCAAAGGCCGGTGAATAGTTTTGGGATAGTGTAAGTCGAGGTCGACATCCGATGAGGAGTAGAAGGGGGAGCGGTTTTCACACTGGGTACATGTACCGGCGGATACTGTGACAAGCATCGCGAATTCTGTCTGTGATACAGTTTGTCACATCACCATGCCTAACTGTGCTGGCGGTCTCAGTCAATGTGCATAAACACCTCACGTTTTTGGATGGTGAGAGTGGGGATTCGGGCATATTTCCGGAGGTACAGATTTAGAAAGATGGATCATCACCCACCAACCGGGTAGATCACTTGGGGGAAGAAAAGGTGTGGTGCCACGACAGCAAGCCGGACGCCACGATACAAGGCCACACTTTTGACGGCTGGAAACGGGAGGGGGGATCTCGAGGGGATCAAAATTCTTCAGTGATGGGTGGTGATTGGTGACACAAATTGTTTGCGAGCAAACAACGCCACGAGGACGCCACACTTTGTTGGCTTGAACGGATGAGTTTGCGAGCGGAAGCTGGACAGACACATACCCGGACAGCCACTTGATTATTGAAAGATGCCGAAAGAGAAGCCGGTGAGGGGTGATCGGTGCCGATAACCTGGTTGATGTAGCGCGTGCCGATGAGCGAGGTTAACGCCGTTGAGGTTCGGAAATTATAACATGTGTAGACCGGCCAGAAACACACTGTTTCCGCTGCGATCGTACGTTCAGCAAGCCACGTTTTGATCGGTGAGGAGGCAAACACGGAGACAAAGATGCAGGAAGGTGCACATCGGGGTTGTTTGTCTTTTTAAGGAGCGTAAAAGGTCGGATCGAGGACTTGGTGTTGGCTTGATGTTAGTGTGAAGCAATTGCAGATAAGGCTGAGGTGGGTGGGACTAACCATGGGGACGACAAGGGGGTTGTAGTGTGAGTATGTCGTCATCTATTGACTTGTTAGATCCGCCGACATACTGTGGTTACGTACAAAAGTTTTGCCCCCTTGTCAAGTACCGCCCAGGGCCTTGTTTTTTTGGCTAGGCCAACTTCGGCCAAAATTCTACCGCAATTTCCTCCAGACCAGTATTTTCCGGGTTTCAACACCACTTAGCCAGCCAGCCAGCACCACACTGGCTCCCAATCGCCACCTTACTACTGAAGAGCGTCAACGAATTCGTACCCTTTATTTCGACGGCCACCTTAGCCAACCCCGAATTCAAGAAACCACTGGTTATACGAAATACCAAATCCGCCATGCGATACGAGCCCCGGCGGCCGAGGTCGCCCCACGATCTGGCCGACCACGCGTTATTACGGCCGATCAAGAGCTCGAGCTTATTCGGTATGTGTGTGAATCAAAGGCACACCGTCGGATGAGCTTCCTGGAGCTTTCTATTGCCCTTTTCAACTCCCTTCTTAACTGGATTACGATTCGCAACGCCCTTTACCGCCACGGATTTCGCCGTCGAGTTGCTCGGAAGAAGCCTCCTATTTCAGAAGCCAACCAGCAAAAGCGACTGGCCTGGGCTATAGAACATAAAGACTGGACTCTCGAACAATGGCGTACAATCCTTTGGAGTGACGAAACCTGGGTAGTTGGTGGTCCTCACCGTAAGCAGTATGTTACACGCCGAATCGACGAGGAATGGGACCCTACTTGTATCGTTGAAAAGCACCAGAGAAAAGGAGGGTGGATGTTCTGGGGCTGCTTTTACGGCTCAACTAAAGGCCCTGGTATCTTCTGGGAAAAGGAATGGGGATCGATCAATGAGTATTCTTACCGAAAGAATATCCTTCCTAACGTCCACGAATTTATTGACGATACCTTCGAGCAACACCATTTATAGCTTTCTTTTATGCAGGACGGCGCACCTGGCCATCGAGCGGCCGGTACGAAGAAGGATCTTGAGAATAGGAAGATTAGAGTAGTTGATTGGCCTCCTTTTTCCCCAGATTTAAACCCTATTGAATCCTGTTGGAATTGGATGAAGGATTATATTGAGGATAAATACGGCCTTGAGGAGAAGCCGTCGTACGCGAAGTTGAAGAGGTACGTGGAGGAGGCCTGGCAAGAGCTTCCGGAATCTTACCTTCAAACGCTGTTGGATTCGATGCCCAGTCGGTGTGAGGCAGTAATTGCAGCGAATGGTATGCATACAAAATACTAGCTATAGATATGGTGATTATTTTGTAGAATACAATCGTCAGGGTGGACCTTGACTAGCGCGAGTACTTGACAAGAAGGCAAAACTTACCCCTGCACCACAGTAGGGGGCTTGGCAGAAGAGGAAGGAGGGAAGGAGGGAAGGAGGTATTGGTGTTTCCGTGTGACTGGGATACCTAGGATAGAGAAGGTAGAGAGAAAAGGGGTAAATAGGGGTAACGTGGAGCATCACAGAGGTGCAACCAAGAGCACACCCACTTTACTTATCAACATCAGATGCTCTGGAGAAAAAGTTGAATAGCAGTCTGCCAACTCGTTTGGTGTTCGATAACATTATCATCAACTCGCCCCACATGTCATCGATGCCATGACTCTGTTTACTTTTGTATAACCGCCCTTGGGCATGGCAGTTGAATCCCAGCCATGGATTGCGCTGTTGAGACACGAAGGGATAAATAAACAAAATGTTGCGTTTCTTGATGAGTTGCTACATAGAAAATAACTAGAGAGTGTCTACTTGTAGTGCTGTTCTATCCTTTAACTCTTGTCTCTGTTTCCACACCTCCACTCTAAACGGGTATCACCAACGCGCCCATCACCACCCCTCAAGCAGCCTTCGCAAACCACCTCCTCCAAAACGGCACCCTCACCTTCCCATCCTCCTCCACAAAATTATCCCTCACCACACTCAAAAACACCCTCTCCAACGTCGGCGCGCCCACAGTGTAATCCTCCAGCCCCAACCTTTCCTTGCTCTCCTCAATCAGCTCAATCAACCTCCCCACCCCCCCCTTCACAACCTGCTGCTCCGTCTTGCTGCTCACGGCAGAGACACTATCCCGCTCATCGTCCTTGCCAGTAACAGTCGCCACCCTGGAAGGCGCCGCCGAAACAAACAAACTGGGCACTACAAACCTCACCTGCCCGCCCAAGCTCCGACCTTCAAACACCGTCCCCTCTCCAAACTGCCCCCTCACCCATTGCTCCACCGTTTCGACTTCTTTCTGGGTAGGAGTAGGTGCTGACCTGAGGACCAGCTGGACACAAACACTGTCACTATATTCCCGTCTCAGCTCCTCCGTCGTTCCCAACGCGAGTAATTTTCCCCCAGCCAAAATCGCCGCCCTCGTAGCCAACGCGTCAGCCTCTTCCATACTGTGCGTGGTCAACAGCAGCGACCTTCCAGGTGCAGAAGCGATATGGCTAAGCACCTTCCACATCTTCCTCTTGGCGGCTGCGTCCATGGAGCTGCTCGGTTCGTCGAGCACCAAAACGGCAGGGTTGCCCATCAGAGCGATAGCCAACGACAGCTTCCTCTTGTTTCCACCGGAGAGCTTGGTGGCAAGCTTATCCGCGTGGGGGGCCAAGCCAACTTGGTTCATCACCTCTGTGACGTTGAGTTCGGTCTCGCTGGGGGGGATGCCCTTGATTTTGGCGTAGAAGCGGAGGTGCTGGCGGGCGGTGAGGAGGTCCAAGGCGTCGAACTGGGGACAGACCCCGATGGCGGAGTTGATGGTTGATTTGGCCGAGGAAGAGGAGGAGATGTCCTCGCCTCGGAGGAAGACTTGGCCGCTGTCGGGGGCGAGTTCGCCGCGGATGAGGTTGACGACTGTGGTTTTGCCTGCTCCGTTGGGACCGAGGAGGGCGATGATCTCGCCCTGGGAGAGGGAGAAAGTTACATCGGAGACGGCGGTGTTGGTGCCGAATGATTTGCTGATGTGGGAGATGGAAAGGAGCTCATTTTCGGCAGGGGTGGAGTTGAGGCTGGGCTGCAGCTTTGCTTCTTGGTGGGAGGGGAGTGTTGCAGCGGTGTTGTCGGTCACGGGTGAAGTCTTCTCTTTCCGTGAGGGCATCAAAGAAAGAGAGAGGTCTTTGTCGAGAACACAGAGAATGAAGGCAAAGGCAATCACCTGAAGAACGAGGTAGCAGATGGGAAAGCCGTACCCCCACCACGATCCAGCAGGTGCTTGAAAGTCCGAATCACCGCGGCAGCCGAGCTGGTACAAATTCCATCCGACGGCCATGGCGCGAAACAAACTGCCGGCTGGGAAGAAGATGCCCAGAACATGGGAGATAATGTCGGCATTTCGTTGTACAACAAGCGGATCGCTCAAGACAGAGGGTAGCTAGAGAAAGAACCGTCAGTTTCGACCTTCAAGTCCGGTTAGTAGACGAGATGAACTCACAGTATACGCCAACGCCAGCCCAAAATACGCCAGCAAGTTGAATCCCAGTGCCCACAGAAACGACGACAGTTGAGACTCGGCCCACGTCGACACAATGTAGCTGACGAAGATGCTCGTGATGCCATGCAAAAGACATATAATGAACATGTACTCCGGCCCAAACCACACCGGAAACTGCATCGAAATGGTCACAGTGTACGCAATCGACACCACCAAAACAAAGCACAGATCAAACAAAAAGTACGCCGTCCACATCGGCAGCGGCCGCACCCCGTTCGAAATCTGTAGCGCCCTGACCTTGCTCGACCTCTCAAAGGCCGGGTACAGCGCGAAGAAGCACGGGTACACCGTGAAGATGAACGCGGCGTAGAGAATGTACGTCCAACTCCCATCACCATAGCCCCCGCCATAAAACGGCTCCGCCGATGTCGAGACTCGGATCTTGACCCCGCTCCTCACCGAAGAATACAAGTTCAAAAGCGCCATTATATTAGGGGGGTGTTGTGCATTCTCGATTGCCCAGGCCAGCGTCGGGCTGGGCTCACCGTCTCCACCCATCCACAACGCTTTTGTGTTCCAATGACCAGAAAAGCCTCTGGCATGTGCCAGGTGGATGTAGGCCGAAAAGTCTTCCCAGTGCGTCATCTGTTGCCAGTCGTCGCCAAATTGATCAATAGAATAGGGCTCACTCCATACGGGATACTGGTCGCTGATGTTAGGGGCGGGGGGGTTGCCGATGGGAAAGTCCCTGAGGACAGTATAAAAGGTGTCTGTGAACGAACTCGGGCCCATGGCCGAGCTCAGGCCAGTGGAGCTTGTCATGTAAACAGGGGAAACATAAGGATCGAACTGTTGCGAGGGTTGGAGTTCGGCGTATAGATTCTTGCAGCCCGGCCGGGTGAAGTCCTGGGCGATGAACCCGTTGATCGGGGGCATGCAGGCTATCGGAAGAGCAAGAACGAGGAAAGCCCCAATCCAATATCGGGGTATGATGAGAAGGCGTTTGAGGAGAAGCGCGCGGACTTGTTGAAAGAAAGTTGGGCGCTGGCCGAAGCTGAGTTGTTGATATTGTTGTGCCGGTGTGAATGATGCCGTCTTCTCGATGTCGACCGCTGTTCTTGAAACCTTCTTGCCGTCCTCTTCAACCGCAGCGATATCGTCTTGGGCAACCCGGAGAAACACATCCTCTACTGTCGGTCCGGCAACCTGGATGTCAGTCTGTCCTGCTGCTTCCAGTCTGGCGATCAACTGAGCGGCGGACTTGGAGTCGGGTGTCTTGTAGAGAATCCGGTCTTGATGGATGCCTCTTGGCGCATCGAGGTCCAGCTTGTCCGCCATCGTGCTTCCACCCATGGGAATGCTCACCCGATACCCCCCGCCGAGCTGATTCTTGAGAGCGGTTCCGGTGCCTCGACATTTGATCTGGCCCTTGGACAGGATGATGATCTGATCAGCGAGAACCTCGCCTTCGTCCAGGAAATGAGTTGTGAAGACCATCGATCTCTTGGAACGCTCAGCCAGAATGATGTTCCAGATAGTCCGTCGAGAAACAGGGTCTAAACCGGTTGTGACCTCATCCATCATACAGACAGTCGTATCACCAACGAACATGCAGGCGAGCTGAAGCTTTCTTTTCTGACCGCCGCTCAGCGTGCCAGCCCGACAGTGTGTCTTCTTGGTCAGGTCGCAGGCAGCGATGAGGTCATGAAGCGCTCGTTTGTCTTCAAGTCCGCCTTTGAGCTCGCGCCAAAATTGGACATGCTCAAAGACTGTAAGGCGGTTGAACAAGACATTTCTCTGCGGGCAAACGCCGAGTCGAGGGTGACGAGCATTAATAGTGATTGATCCTGCCGTTGGTGCTCCAGCCCCCGATAGCAAGTCTAGAGTCGTAGACTTGCCTGCCCCATTGACACCAAGGAGGCATAGTATTTGATTCTTTGGCGCGACCAAGTCAACTCCATCGAGAGCTTTGAAGGTTTTGCCTCTCTGACCGCAGCCAAACAGTCTCCTGATCCACGAGCCAGAGTAGACTTTGGTGAGACCAGTTGCTCGAATAGCAACAGTTGGGTCATCAGCCGCCTCAGACAGTGTCCGATTTTTGAAGTTGGTACCGTGCATGATCCGCTCGGTGATGATGGCCAGGATGGGATAGACCATGATTTGGATCACCAAGAAAACCCAGAATGTCCAAAGGGCGACCTGATAGTTCCCACCCGGAATTGGCTGGCCATTCCATTCTTGAGGTATTGTCAGGATGGCTTGCGACATGTTCACAGGCTGAGCGGTATAAGCAAACTTGGCCATCTGTCAAAACAATGTCAGTAACTTGTCAGATCGTCTGGAGCAATATAGCCGTCAGTCTCACATGTGACAGGGAAAAGATGTAGTTCATCTGAGGGAACAACAGCGACAGAGGAAGCACCTGTGGCGTTTCGGCGACCCGATTCAACATGATGGCGGCACCGCCTCCGAGGCAACAGAAACAGATGATGACGAATATGCTAGAGATGATACGCTTCGTGAAAAAAGAGGCACCAAAAATGGCAGCGTTGAGGAAGGCCAGACCATTGAAAAGCTGCCAGAAGATGGGAACTGCTGCGTTGGTTTCGGGAAAGAGTAGATTTTGATAGACTGGATAGGGTCGGTCGAGTTAGTCCCTACTTCTCTCGCAGCCTCTCACGCAGTTGTTTGAACAGGACTTACGACACCCAGAGATAAGCCATGTCGGAAACTGCACCACACTCAGTGCAAGTATGGTACCGGTGACACGGCCAGCCGGACCTCCTCCCATGGCATCGATCAACTCTGCCGTGCCACTCGCCCTATCGCCCGACACGAAGCTCACAGTATGGTAAACAGGGACAAGTGTGCTGAGGAAGAAGACAATGGCGTAGGTCCCGATGACCAATCTGGAATACCAAGCGTCAAGGTTGTCGTTGAGGTACTGCTGGGACGTCCGGCTGTATGCCCACTCCCTCGGTCTCTCATTGTTATCGGTAATAGCATTGTCGACAGCAAGCTGGACAGGTAGATGGTATATTTGGATGGCACTATCATCGTCATACACGCTGCTGTCGAGAGTCATACCGTAGTGGCGTATGGGGTCGACGATGACTGTGTAGTCCCATGTTTGGTTGTTGGAAATGCCCATTGTCAGCGGTGAATCTTTGAAGACGATAGTTGCGTAGCAGTTGGACACTCCTCGAAAGTTGGGTGTGCAGTGGCCTCTGGCTTCATTAGCCGAGTTGAAGCGAATGGTCTTGTCGTTGGGTAGCGAGGCGGCGAGTCTGTCGATGACCGTGTCGACATCAGAGCCGAGAAAATCAGGTCTGACAAGAATTAATTGTTGTGAAGCGGGTATGGCTTCGGCGAGGGCACGAATAGGACGAGCATGGCCGACCCCCAGGCGTTCCCTGCTTTTGGCAAAGTTTCGGATGTTGAGTACGAGGGCGAGAACGACGATAGGAGCCACAATGGATTGAAGAAGAGTCGATATCCAGTGCCGTGTGACTAGGAGAACGAGGTTCTTCTTGGTGATGGCTTTCACCTGTCGGGAAAAGTCCCGAAGAGATGTTGCTGCCATTGTCACCGATCTACCTTATCACCGGCTCTCCCAGATGCCCGGCTCAAGGGTAGTCTGGACATGCCATAAGCTTATGTACTAATAACCTGAGGTCCTCGATGAACTGCCCAGCCCCTTAAACCTCGTATATCTTCAGTATGGCTATCAATGCCAACTGCCCATCTCACAAAGTGACGCGGCTCTGAACGGCCTTGCATGTTGTTGACAGGGGGTCACGCCCCCGGATCTTCTTTGCGGTACAGCATCACCAGGTTCCTGAGAGTATTGGTAGGGCTTGAATGGTTTAGATGCTGCATCTAGATGCAATACTGCTGATGGCCGCGCGTCCACCAACGATATATCCCATTTGGGTTGTTCGTACTGCACCTCAAACGGTTGCCTGGCCTTTGACAGAACCAACAACCAATGCTGTAGAACAGTGCCAAGTGATCAACATCCTGGAAAGGGTAGGTAGCATGGGCGGATTTTGTGTTCGAGTTGACAACACAAGTTGAATGTTTAAGATCAGATCAGGGCAGAGCGCGCCTGAGGCAAGGTACCCGCGATATTACAGATGCCCTGATACAACATGTGCCAGTCCGAGACTTCTCGAATAACCATCCAGTGTATTTAATGCTTTGAGATAGAAGAAGAGCCAAAGGACGAGGGAGAGCTTGTGGTAAGCGTCTGACAGGCGCTGAGACAAGGTGACAATGGCAACATCAGCTGTGGAGAGCCAATGAAGTTTCGAACCAACAGGTTCCTTGGCACCGGACCGCAGCGTCCCGTCATTCCGTCATGTTGCGGCCGGAAGACCACCGGGAGGACTGCCGAAAGCACGGTCCATGAGCGGTTCGGATGTTATATCCGGCCGGGTGGGTCTCTCCGCGCTTCCCCGGCGAGCACACCATCACTAAAATGCGGGGGTGGAGATGGCGAGAAACAGCTTTGCCGCTAGGTATGCTGTGACTTGTGGATGAGAGGTGGCCACGACTGGTAGAAGAAATGCCAAGATGCAGATGGTATATCGGACCTGAAAACAAGTCGTGCATGAGCAACCTGGAGTTAAGAAAGCGGTGTGTACTCTGTATGGATGGCCGTTGGCTGCCATTGACCGCTATCGACGAGCATAGTAATCCATATATTCGTGTTCAGATGTTTTGCTGTTGTTTGGTGAATGTCTTGTCCAACTTGAATAAAATGAATTGCTGCATTGCCGTTGATAATCGATCAGGATGCTCTGAGATAGGTAGGTGACGGGAGTGGCAGCACACTTGGCAATATTCGTCCCATGGTTGAGTTTAACGCCGAAAAATTGATCAGTCCCCAAAACATCCAAGGAACCGCAGGTGCCGTTCTGGATCAACAGTGTTTCGCCCGGTGGCGAGCTGGACCTGGCGGCGGCTCGAGACGGACGCAGGCACGCAGGTGACGGACGCTGGTGATCCGTGCAAAAGCCGGGGCTGAGAGTGATGAGTGAGACCGCAAGAGCCCAACCCGTTGTTTCGAGTCGACACGGACAGAGGCAACTTCAGCAGTTGTGGCAGTAATGTTGACGGTTCCATGTTTGGTTCGAATTCAGGTTGTCCCTGGAGATGAATGCGTTACCTACCCCAAAACGAGAGCACCGAGGCAAGCAGCAAAAGTCAGCGAAGGGTCACTAACAGAGCGCCATATATTTCTTGGTCTGTCTATGATTAGTCGTCCCTCCCTCGCGGGCTTTGTCCACTTCGAGTTCCCCAGCGACTGCCCCATTGGTGCATTCCGCGCATCCAGCAGCACCCCTGGCCGGGTAAAGACCCCGCCTTAATCCTTCGTTCCCTGCATTCCAGTGCGCATCTGCAGCGCGTGTGCAGTGAGTGGTCTTGATTGACCGAGTCTTGGGTCTCTCCTTCTCCCGTCGTCCTTCCTGCAACAGCTTCGTGAGACGCTGGTGACCGCTTCCAGCTTCTTTTCAACAACTACCAGGTCGCCGCTCTCAGAAGTAGTCGCTGCGATCGATACCTTGCCGAAATCCGAGCCGGAGCAAGCTTCCCCTGGCCCTCCACAGTCCACACTCACCAACACAGCCACGGCTGCAAGGGGGAACAGCATTGCAAGCAATTCCATCATCCAAGCATCCAGGCATTGACATTTGCTTGCGGTTGCTGTTGCCGTTGCCGTTGCGCGCCCACTCCCAGCCGGTGGTTCGGTCGGATCGACTTTGCTGTCGCTGTGTCGCTCCATGAGTTTCCTGACCAAGTCATCATAAACGGTGTTTGATGAGGGCATCAGCAGACCACGACTAGAACAACAGAATCCTCAGTCAAGCAATTCACCATGGAACCCGTTCCTGAGACAGAGCGAATGGAGGAGTTTCGGCCCACGTCTATCCCCTCATCAAGAGCGTCGTCTTCTGCTTCGGCGACTCCATCTACGTTGACGCCAGTCGGCCCTCCGGAATTCGACTACCTGCGAAAGCCTCCCACGATCCGCCGATCGACCGATCCCTCACCTTTGTCCTCACCAATTTCTCCAACATGGACACCTGGGTCTTTGCTCACATACCGTCCTCGTGCATCCTCGCCGCTGTCTAGCAACCACGTGCGATCCAGGTCGGCCGCAAGCCTGGCCCCGCCGCCCATGGTGCGCACACAGTCGATGCCAGGAATCAATGGCGGTGGTCACTTTTCATTGTCGCCTCAGTTTCGTCCTTCGAGCCCTGCAGGATCTCCCAGCCGCATTAGGATCCCCCGAAAGCCGGTTGACGAAGCCTTTCCCACATCGCCAACCCGGATTTCGGTTCACGACCCTGAGCGGAAGCTTGCGGAGAGGAACAGTTCGCCCAACCTGGCTCTGAGCTTAACATCTTCAGCCACTACTCCCAAGTTACGGCGGCCGGCCTCTCCCCTTCGCCAAATGGCTGTTCCCGGCGCGGGCTCGTTTCCGGTCCATGGCCCTCTTACTCCATCTGCAGTTGCCACATCGCCGTCTTACCGCGCGTATGATGCATTTTCTAGCACCTCCACCTTTTCGACATATCCATCATCATCTGTCCCGTCTACCCCAACTTCACTTCGATCCAGAAGCCCCAGTATTTCCAGTCTTGAAACCATCCCAGACTCACCAGATGCAGAGGAGGCAGCTTTGGAGGCTGAGAGGATAGCGCAGCTCAAGGCAGCAGCGGAGGCAGCTGAAGGCGGCGAGGAAGAGAAGGGAAGGAGCAGTCTTGATGGCCCATCTCGTGGTAGGACCCTGAGTGGTTTCAGCTCCCGGGACAAGCGGAAGCGGTGGAGTGTTTGTGGTGCCGAGAGACGACAGGACTTGGATTTGGAAACGATTTGGGAGGATTGAAACCCCCAGAGCATTGAAACAAGAGCTGGGGAGACAACCGGAATGGTTGTATTGCATCATCTTTGATATCATCATCATCATCATCATCATAAGGGCGGCGCTTACCAGTTTGTTTTTCAACCGGACGACTGTTGATAATTGGGTTTTTTTTTTCCTTTTTTTTTTTTTGCTTCGTCTTTCTTTTGTTCTGGCAAAGGGTCAACATTGTCGGCGTTCTGTAACTCATTGATCTGATACCCTCTGCATCAAGCACCGTGGAAGATTTGCCACGCGAAAGTAGCTAGGCAATTTCGGGCGAGAAAGGGATTCGTCTATTGTTAGTTGCATTCTCTGAACGAGCATCAATTGAGAAGCGGCCATTACAGTGCAGATGGTTTTGTCAAGGGGCTCATTCTAGGGTTGCATGGCAGTATGTCTCGTCTGGCTGCGTGGGATATTCATCCCTAAATAGCGGCAATGTATATTTTATCTGTTCCGCATTACACTTGAATTGTGCCCTCGATTCCAAGCTCTCCCTGGTGATCATCCCCTTTTTTGACACGAACTGTATAATACAATGCATTTGCCATGCCGAGAAGAGTACTGAAGCAGATCATCAGAGGCGCTTCTCTAACTACGACACATCATGCAACTCCCACTTCTTTTCGGCGCCTTGATTGTCCTAATCAGGACCGTGGACGCTGCACCACACTTGGTGAGATGTATTGTGCCCGGGACATGAAAGTGAAATCTAACTTTTGCAACAGGGGAGGAATCATGCTCGATCTCACCAGCTACTTCAAGAGTTGCACCAGGCTTTGACAACATCTTCCACCACAACCACAGCAGAGCCTTCCACCCTCACGGTGATACCGAGCTACATGGCGTCTGCTGAGGTAGCTGGCGGTGTGACGGTGACGCTCCCCGGTGCCGCGGCCGCTCTGGCGGTATCAGCAGGAGTAGTGATCCTGAATCCACTGAACCCTCTCCTCGGTATCACGAGACCAACCAATGTGACCTCAGAGCCAGTGGCTACAACCAGTTCAACTACTGTTGAGCCATCTATTTTCCGGTCTGCCACTTCAACAACCACCGTCACGCCTCGTAGCTCAACCCCCAGCAGCTGCCTCTCCGCCACCACGAGTTTGATCACCCTAACAGAGACAGTCGACATCACCGTCTCCACCACCGCCCCGGCTGTCACCGTCACCGTCACCCCCCCCTTTTCCTCCTCCTCCTCAACCACCACCTCAACAACAACCTCCACATCAACCAGCACCATCACCCTCCGCCGCGTGACTTCTGCCTCTTCCTCTTTCACAACCTCCACCACAACGACTCCCCCAACAACAAAAACAACAACAATAACAACAACAACAACAACAAGATCAACCGCCTCCATCACCACAACAAGATCACCGGTCCCCTTGACAACACGACCAACCACCACCACTACCGCATCAACCCGCACACCAACAACCACCAGCACCAGGCCCGCAACCACCAGTGAACAAAGCACCTTTTTTGTGTCCTTGTTTTACAACCCCCCAGCCAGACCGGCAGTTACTAACTCTGTGTCTACGTCAACAACGCTGGAAAACGTCAAGACGGCGACCACCCGGCGGCGGAGGCCTTGGAGTTTGTGACTGTACGCCTGTCCCTACGCCCACCATTGAGGTCGAGGATCCCGATTGCACAGAGTCTGCTGGGTTTGCAAAGGGGTTCGGAAAGGGAAGGGGTGGGCGGGCTTGGGGACGGAAGGGGGATTGGGGGGTGGATGAGGAGTGATTGTGTAAGAGATGGGATGGGACTCGGGGGCTAATATGTATGGATGTTGGCGGCAGGGTAATATTGTAATACCTACTGTCACAGCCATGAGCAGACGTGCATGAACAGAATTGAAGTGATTTTCATTGCTTAAAGAAAGGGTATGTAAACTACCTCCCTCACCACAAAATAATTGAGACAATACAGTGGGTTTTACATGCCTTAAAAGGATAGTCCATAAGCCTTTAAAGATAGTTTACAATAGGCCTTAAAAATAGTTCACAAGGCTTCAAAAATAGTGAACAGGCCTTACAAGATCGTTTAAAGGCCTATTAACTTACTTTTGATGTATAGTTTATAGTATAGTATAGGTTAACTTACTTTAGTGTCTCAATTGTTTTGTGGGCAGGGTGACTACCTACAGACGATCAACTCGTTAAATATCCGGTCCTTGTTGCTACCTCAAAACAAAGAGCACGATGGCTATCACCCCCAACATTGCCCTTGGAGCCGCCAGTGACGAACCACCAGTAATAACAAAAGCACATCCCGGGTATCCAGTGTACTGTGTGCCCAAATCGGTGAGGCTTCTACACACCTAACACCCACCAAGCGTCAACCAACCCCCCCCCCCCCCCAAAAAAAAATAAAAATTAAAAAAAAAAAAAAAAAAATAAAAAGATAAATAATAAAAAATTAAAAAAATTTCAACATTCCCCAACGCCATATTAGATCATCCGCGCTCCTTCGCACCATCGACTTCATCCTCCCCTTCCGTTGCATACCTCACCCTCCCCTCTGTCACTTATACTGCATCTGCCCATTAGGCGGCGGTGGCCCATGTCCCCATCCTTGATTCCCCTGCCCGGGAGGCGGAGGCTGCATCGGTATCCCCTGCCCCCCTCCCCCGCGCATCTGCTGAACATCCTGCCGGTGCGAAAGCGGCTGCGAATAGTTGCACACCCGGCAGCTGACATCTTCGTAGCCCTTCATGGAAAGAGGGATGACGGGCTACATCATTTTGCGCATACATGTCAGTAACTAACCAATTTTCATGGATCGACGATTGAGCAGGGAACGGGGATATGATTCAAAAACATACCACAAAGCAAAAGGTAAACCAGGGATGCGACTTGATGACAGAGGCCGAGTAGTTGCCGCAGTTGTGGCAGCGGCAGACGATTCCTTCGTACCCTTCGACTTCCTTGCGGAACGTGTGTTCGCCACACGTGAATATCAAACACATGGTGACGGTTGCTGAGCTATACTATGTTGCGATGCGCCGTTGGTGTATATAGAGTAGTTGATGGTGGAGTATACGGAGTAGAGCTAGGTAGAGCTGTCGGTGTTGATGATGATGGAAGGTGGTTGTCAGAGAAAGGATGAACCTGTTCGCTTTAATCTCGGGAAGGTTGAAATGACGAAGACGCTCTGGGGGTTGCCGCTTTGCGTGTTCCAACGTGGCTGTGTTTCCGATTGCGCAGAGTGCAGAGCGAGGAAGACACGGGAAGCTCCCGCCAAGAAGCTTGGGGATCTCGGCACCCACGCATGTGCTTTATGCACTGATTGGATGAAAGCTGAAGCTTGGCAGGTGGGAGCTCTCCACACCTGTCAACCCCACTAAAAAGTCCAAAACTTTGAAGCGCCAAAGCAGCTTGGGGATGGCATTTCATTGAATCTGCATCGAACTAACCATTGACATTCTTACCAACGACACTCGCGACGGTTGAACCATTGAGCTACGGGCGCGCTTTTATAACCTGAGACTACGTTAGCAACCTTAGACCGCAACAATACTTTTTATTATTTTTTATTTAATCCGGCAGCATCAATTCGAACCTCGACGACACGCGACTGGACTACACCACCGCTGATCACATACTGTCTCGAGTCCCCCCACCATGCTCTACGACCTCAACATCGCCTGGTCCCCAGGCCTCTCCCCCTCCGACCTCCAAAACACCCTCCGCCTCTCCAAAACCCTCGGCTACGACGTAGTAGCCCTCAACAACACCATCACCGGCTCCCAAATCCCAAACTCGCCCAGCCCAATAACCAACCCCATCCCCATCCTCAACCCACAACAACCAGCCGGTGGTGGTGGTGCTCCCTCCTCAATAACAACCCCCTCAACAACAGCCTCCTCCTCCCTCCCCTCCTCCTCCCTCCCCACCATCCTCCGCCGCGCAACCCTCGAGATCACCGACCCTGCCACAACCAACTACCGCCTCCCCGACTTCACCCGCGCCTACGACCTCCTCGCCCTCCGCCCAACATCCGACAGGTCCTTCACCTGGGCCTGCAACAACACCACCGACCCGCCCGCCCTCATCTCCCTTGATCTAACACGTCCGTTGGGGTACCACATCCACCCCCGCACCGCCATGGCGGCCGTCCACCGAGGGAGCAGATTCGAAGTCTGCTACAGCCAGGCTGTCCAGCTCTCGTCTTTGAACCCAGAGTCGGCACGGGTGAGGAGCATCTTTATCGGGAACGTGCAGAGTCTGGTCCGGGCGACGAAGGGGAGGGGGATAGTGATTTCTAGCGAGGCGAAATCGGCTTTGGGCCTGAGGGGGCCGGCGGATGTGGTGAATTTGATGGCTGTTTGGGGGTTGGGGCCGGAGAGGGGGTTTGAGGGGTTGGTTATGGGGGCGAGGGCGGTGGTGGTGAATGAGGGGGTGAGGAGGAGGGGGTTTAGGGGGGTGGTGGATATTGTGAGTGTTGCGGAGGGGGGACCGGAGAGGGCGAAGGGGGAGGAGGAGGAGACAAATGGGAAGCAGGGGAAGAAGGGGCAGAAGCAGAAGGGGCAGCAGCAGCAGCAGCAGGGACAGGGGCAGAAGAGGAAGAATAATGATAAGGGTGGTGGTGGTGGGATTGGGGGTGGTGGTGGTGGTGGGCAGCAGAAGAATAACAAGAAGATGAGGAAGGAGGGGATGGCATGAGTGTTTGTGAGATAGGGCTTGAGAGATAGAGGCATTTGATACCCCAATTTTGAAGACGTTTTGACGTGTTCAAGTACCCAGGCCTGTGTTCTGGCTCTGTTGACTCTCTTGTCAGGCATCATAACTGCTACGAAACAGCACATTCACCAAGAACAAACAAAGAATGATGTTGAGAACACAGGAGACTTGCTCCTTTCCCCCTCTTCCATTCCAAAAAAAATACATCTAATAAACAAACAAAACGAACGTCAACCCAGAAGAAGTCGCTATATATACAAAGTTCAAAACTCCCTCGTTCTTTCATATCAATAAAAAAAAAAAGTCCTGCCTCGTATATTTCCCCTTCATATGTGTCTTTTAAACTTTATGTAGTATATGTACCATCAGAGAGATGTCTTCTTTGCACATCTATTTCCTCCTTGGGGTTGTTTTAAATGGCAACAGCAGCAGCAGCAGCAGTAGCCTGCACCAATCCCCCCAAGTTCAACTGGCTCTCCAGCTTCACACCCTCCAGGTCGATATCCACCACCGGCACAGCAGCACCACCATTATTCACGCCCTCTGCCGCACCGTTCGCAACGGCTGGTGTGGTGGCTGCCGGTGGGGGCGGGGCCTCGGCCGAAGCGATGGGGATGAGGCTTGCGACACCGCCAAAGGCCCCTTCTGGGATCAAGGGGACGGTGGGGGTGGGGTTTGCGAGGCTGAGGGTCGAGTCCAGGGATGAGGCGGCTGCTGGTGGGGGTGGGGTTGTTGCTACTCTGGTCAGCATCACTCTAGATTATTAAAAAAAAAAAGGGGGGGGTTAACTTACGAGCAGCGGTTTCCTCTGCTGGGGCGGACTCCTCAGCAGGTGTAGTCTCTGCTGGAGCGGCGCCCTCGGTGGAAGTGGGGGTTTCGACTGGGAGGGCCTCAGCGGTAGAGGATTCCAAACCAGGGAGGGGCGCAAGAGAGGAGGCGGCGTCGCCTGCGTTGGGGTCTAGGCCGGGGAGAGGGGCGAGGGTGGGTTCAGCGCCTGCTTCGGCGGCAGTGGTGGTGGTGCTCTCTGAAAGGACAACGCCGGGCACGGGGTCGACGGTGGGCTCGGCGGCGGCGGGTTCTTCGGTGGAGAGGCCGGGAGGAGGGAGGAGCTCGGGGTTGCCTTCGGCTGGGGGGTTGGCGTCTTCGGTCGGGAGAGGGAGAAGGGTGTCGGGTGCGTCACTACCGGCGGCGGGGGCTTCGGTGACGGCGGGATCGGCAGCGGCAGGGTCGGTCACGGCTGGGTCAGCAGCGGGTGGTGCCTCCTCGGTTGGAACCGCAGGAGGCCCGGTTTCAACCGCGCTGGTGACAATGGCTTCGGTAGGAACCTGCACAACAACGACACCAACACCACCCGAGGCAAGACCGTCGGTGGCGGGCGTAGGCGTAGCAACCGGGTCGGCTCCGGTTTCGATAGCTCCAACGGCTCCATCCGGAGCAGTAGCCGTGGCCTCGACGCCCTCAGCGGGAGGCGGAACATCTCCCTCGCTCGGTTGAGCAGCTTCTCCCCCTTCCTGAACCTGCCCATTACAGACCGTAACCGTTACCGGCGGCGCCGTGACAGTAACAGCCGCAGCACCATCCGCTCCAACAGTCTCTGTGATGGTCACCGTCTCAGTCGCGTTCCCAACCGCACCCGCCGCGCCGTCACCCCCAACAGTAATAGTCTGCCGTTCCGTCTCGGTCACCGTCACCTGCTCCTGCCTCGCAACGATGCGGTCGTAGATGCTCATGAATCCATCCGCCAAGTTTGGTGCTGACGAAGGGGCATTCTGACGACGCGCCAGTCTTGCCCCATCTCGCTCATAAACAGCTGCCTATCTCAAGTGTTAGTTCCACAATCTCAACTTTCCCACTCAGAGAAATCTCTTACCTGGGCGAGCGAGAGGGTGCCCAGGAAAAGTGCTAACGAAGACACATGAGGCCTCATTGTAACATGTACAGATATTAATCACTCGGGCTATCCAACAACACACGCAACAACGGCACTAGGCAAATGCCGATATCTCCCAAATCCAACAACAACAAAATGACGAGGGAGCGGACACAACAGGCCAGCCGTCGATAAAGAATAGAATGGGATCAACCCAGTGGCGGAATAAAATAAAAATGTTGGTGAAATCGGTTGGCGCTCCTCCTCGATGATGAAGATGATGATGACAAGGTTGAGGACGACAAAGTCTCGAGGTCGCCACACAACAAATCCGCAACTGCTCTCCTCCGATCGATTACCAAGCAACAAACACAAGACGAACCGAAAGAACCGCGAACGTGTAAAGGACTTGTGGGGGGTTGCGTATCAACAACAAACAGGGGCACCGCCGCCAAGTAATAAAGAATCAAACGTCAAGAAAAAGAAGGGAAAGGGTGGTGTGGGTTAAGGAACGTGGGTTGAAAGGTCCAGACCAGCAACAAGAGGGAAGAAGAGAGAAAAAGAGAAACGAAAGATCAAAACTGACGGGACGGGACCATTTTGCTGCTGAGCAAAACAAGAGAGAGGGAGAGGGAAAAGAAGCTTTCAGGAGTGAGAGAGGAATTCAACAAGGTGGCATCGAAACTGTTTCGACTTTGGACAAGGGGCGCGCGCCATTGGAGAGCCAAGCCAAGACTGTACCTTTTTTCCCCTGCTGACTCCTGTGTCTTGTTTGCGTAGTATTTGCTTACAAAAAAGGAGAATACAAGCCAGGAAGGAGAAGGCCGAGGGGGGAAGTACCAAGAAAACATGCTTAAACGCCCCGGCAGCATCATCACATAGATCACGGACTGTGGTCGCCAAAAGGGACCCAAAAGGTGGTCATCGGCAGACGTGTTCTGGACCTGACCCCCCTGTCGCTCCCGCAGTTGCGGAACCTTGCGGCTCAAGGCTGACCCCCTGGCGGTCCCCACGCCGTGAGGGGGCGTGAGACTGACCCCCGACGGTTCCTGTCGGAGGTCGGCCCAGATGAAACAGGCCAATGCCTGAGCGGCGCAGGGGAGCCTGGCTGCTTTGATGACAAGCACAAAAACCAGCAAGAGCCCCGTCGTCTTTTTTTGAGATGGTCTGATGAGAGGGTGATGCGTCGGGGAAGGATTCCTATTTCTTCATTGCTGACGACGACAGCGACAGTGATACCTAGTAGCATGATGTTTGGCTAAACTCACCTTGCGGGACTTTCGCAGAGAGCGAGGTGAACGAAACAGAACCGAACGATATGAATGTACATGCTCGGTAGTTGAGGTCTGAAGTCGAACCTATCACAGTCCATTCAAGTCCGGGGAAGTGTGATATTGGATGGTCGAGCGCCTCATGAGACCCGGCCTGCCCCAGGTTTTGTGAGGGCTGGCGCATCGAGCCGCATCGGATTGTGTGGCCTGCTTTCTGCGGCCCGGTAAAGACGTGATCAGAAAAATGTCGGATTGCTGACCAATGAAGGATATACACAAAGATGTGAAGATAAAGAACGAGATGTCAGAAGTTGATTGTCGGCACTTGAAGTTGTCAACATCGTTGGATTAATTGGAAGCGGAGCACGTTACAGAAGAACCCACAAAGAACCTCCCGGTGTAAACGAATAGCTGTTCCTGGAAATGCGGGCCAGTTGAGATAAGCCCACTGTGTTCCTATCAAATGATGCTGGACTTGAACGACATACCCAGCCTACTCAGGCATCCCTTTGAGCTACGGCTTAGAAATTTGAGTGCGAAAAGAAGTAGTGAGCTCTTGCTAAGTCAGCGAACCTCTGTAAGTTGATTTGGTCGGCTCTACCTACTTTCCCTTGGCGTGACTCTCCGTGGCTCAAAGGGATTCAACCAAGGACACACGATCCCAATGTAATTCATGACGAGATGAATCGTTCCCCTTATCCTTGACCCAATCCCACCATATACCCCGCGATATCTCATCGCTAAGGTGAAAAAAATTCAGATTATCATCTTGCCGACTTCCCCTCAATCTCCAGCTGGAGAACAGGGCCTTGGCTCTGATCTACTGGCAGATTGCATTAAATGTGGGAGCAAACACCACCAGTAGCCCAATCGGCTCATCTGAATAGCTGCTTTTTTATTATCACAAAGCAGGAGGGGTAAAAGGCAACTTGCCAAAAGAAGACATTCCCACATCAGAATGATGTAATTAAAGAGCTCTCAGTACCCTTATGTGCTTTGCTGCTTGGCACCAACAACACCTGACAACGCACCTCAACAGCACAATCCACAATAGCATCAATCAATATAAACAGAGATACCAATGCCAGTGTACACAACTACTCTGATTAAAGTACCCCGACAATGCCGTAAAAGAAGAAGCCACCAGAAACGCCTTTCCAAATGTTATTCTCATCACCCCATCCCCCCCCCCCCCCAAAACCCAAACCACAGTCTAGTCCATCAATGTCATATCCTGTCTCTCAAAAGAGCGTGTCATAACAAACAAAACCACAAACGAAGATCCCCCCCTACCCAACTCAACGCCATGATTTAGCCAATGGGCTTCCAATCTTTGGCGCAAACTGCAAGCTCTTCCTGCGAGCAGCCATCAATCTCATCAAGACTCTCTCATCCTTTTCCTTGTTAAGCACCCGCTCCCCGAGCTCGATAAATGTTGCCCTTTTGGGTGGACAGGTGCGCGTGAGCATCTCTTGGCTTTTGCGTTCCTCGTCTTCATCATCGTCACCAGCAACAGATGACATGTCTGAGCCAGGGCTGATGTTGGCCACATAGCGAGCAATGGCTTCAGGGGCAGGGGTCTTGGGCACTGGAGTCAACACCACGCCCCAGGTGTCATCATCGTCTTCCTTATGCTCCCTGTCGTCCTCCGAGTCGATATCATCAACTGAAATGCGGGGCTCCTCGGGGGTGCGCACCCAAAGGGAGCTGGCACGGCGACTGCTGCTCCGGTTGCTGGCCGGGGTCGTGGGAGCAGTTTGGTTGCCGGTGCGAGTAGTCGAGGAGTTGGTCGGCGTAGAGTTGCTAGAGGTACTACCTTTCACGGGCGCGGGAATGAGCGTGCCGTTCATGTTGGACATGGCGCGCGGCTCCATGCTCTTCCTTCGACGGGCACCACCACGGGGAATAATCTGGGTGTCAATGGCGTAGGGGCCCTCCTCGAGCCATTCGTTCTCACGTTCGCAGCTATTGAGCTTGGTTAGTCTTGGCTCAGAAGGTGAAATATGACAGGTAACAACTCACTCCAACACCCAGCTCACTCCAACACACTGCACCACGCCTTCACTTTGGCGAACCTTTTCCAGAGTACGCTTGCCACCATCCTTGTACACCACATGAGTGATTCCAATCTTGGAATCCGTGTTGGTGGGATTCCACTTCCACTCCTTGAGGCATCGAGCACCCATTTGCGTGAGCAGCTCAACAAAAATGCCGCTCGCGTCAGCACCCTCAGTTGTGTGAACATCAACAAAGACGACTGCCCCACGGAGCAGTGCTGGGTTCAGATCCCGTCTCGGGGTGCGAGCAGGGGTCCCCAGGGTCGACCAGATATCACCCTTCGCCGGAGTGACGGGTGGGACAGACTTGGCCTGTGCCTCTTCTTCATCCTCCATTTCTTCAACAGACTCAGTCTTGGTGGGCGTATACGAGATAACTGTTGCGCTCCGAGTTACGCGATCTGTGGGTCTTGAAACGGGGAGACGCGAGGCGCTGCCGGCACGCTGAATTGGCTTAGGGCGAGGGGTAGAGTCGTCGGCCGGCTTGAGAGGCACCTTTGCAACGGTGTGAACTTCTCGTGGGCGCAGGGTACGAGCTGGAGTAACCGGAGGGACAGGACTGGCTGTAGTGGTGGCTCTAGAAGAGATGTTGGGATCCACTGGCAGTTCATTCTCATCTCCGTATTCCTGGCTTGCCTCAGAGATGGTGTCGTCATGACTCGAATTGCTCATGTTGGCCTCAGCCTGTTCGGGCTCCATGAGGGACATCTCATTTGCTTCAGCTGCGAGGGCGGCGTCCTCTTCTGTGGGGGTGATGTCTTCGAGGATAGGAGTCTCAATCTCAGCGCTGGAATCAACCGCCTCCTCGTCAACATCCATGGCATCGGACCGATTGAGCATCTCATTCTCAAAGAAACCATTCTCGGGCTCCAGACCGGGAGTCGCGAGATCCTCATTTGTAGACGTGTTTTCCTCCTCATCTGTTTCGTGTGATACTGATAATGGGGAGTCGGCTTTGCTGTTTGTCTTCACAGGGCTAGGTCCCGCAGTCCAGCCATTGAGCTGAGAAGCCAAGGGAGTGAATCCAACGCTGTCATCGATACGGACCCTCTTGGCGGTGCTCCTACCAGACGACATCCTAGGCTGACTGGTCTGAGCACGAGGAGTCCTCAACGAGGAACGACGGCATGGAGTGTTGGGCAGCGCGGTGAAGGCAGACGAGAATGGGTTTTGTCGGGTAGGAGCCTCATCCTCAGAGTCTGTGTCCTCGCTCTGGTACGGGTCCAGGTCCTTCGTGCGGAGGCCAAATTGAAATAGGGCAGGCGCAACCTTGGGAGCAGGCCTAGCCTGCTCCTCAGGTTCCTCAGCATCGGCGCTGTCAACTGCCATTTCCTCACACTGTTCCTCAACTTGCTCATTTTCCTGCAGGAAAGTCTCGGCTGAGTCTTCCTCCGCCGCGGCTTTGTCATTCTCTTGTTCGATGAGTTCCACTTCCTCCTCCTCCTCTCCCTCCTCCTCCTGCTCCTGTTCCTCCTGCTCCACCTGCTCCACCTGCTCCTCAATCTCGTCATCGACCTTGTTCTCGTTGTTCTCAACGACATCGTCGATGTGTACTTCCTCCTGCTCCTGCTTCTCTTCCTCTTCTTCCTCGGACAAGCTCGTCTCAAGAGCCAGAACCGGGTCTGCATGTCGGGGCAGAATAGTCGAGAGACGTCCGGGAAACTCGGGGACTTCTGGTGACACGACTGCGACATCATCTTCTTCCTCTTCGTCTGTGTTGCCCATGATCATGTCACCATCTTCATCCGAAAGAGTCCTGGCCTCCTGCTCAGCAGGGACCGGCACAGCTGGCATGGGGCTGGCAAGCAACGTGGGCTTCGGCGCAGGGCTCTTGCATTCTTCCTCCTCTTCCTCAATCCTGGGCGGGAAGCTCTTGATCGGTGAGACAACCGAGCGTTTAGCTGGGGATGAGAGCAGAGAAAACTTGAAGGGCGAAGGGTTCACCTGGCTGCCACCGACACTCCCCAAGGCAATGGGAATGGCAAGGGGCTGTCGCTTGGCGGGTGTTTGCAAAAGGCTACACTTGATGGGGGATACCTGACCTTCAGGCTGGGCTTGAGAGGTAGAGGCTGCAAAAAGACCATCAACGCGTCGCGGAGGGGATTTCATACTTCCTTTCCAGGGTGATGGAGGTAGCCGTTTTGCGGGGGTTCCGAGCATGAGTGTGAGTGTGGCATCCGAGGTAGGCATGACCGGCACGTTTTCGTCGTTCTCCGTGGGGTGTCTCCGGTCCACGGAGGAGGCGAGAGCCTTGGTGGCGCCCATGGCGGGCTTTACGGGTGCCTTTTTGAATCGTCGAACGGGGACCTTCTCGTCCATACCAAGTTCGTCGTCGGATTCCGCGGCCCGGCTCACGGCGAGCTGGTTGATCTTCTTAGGACTCAATGGAAGTGGCTTATCCTTCGTGGAACTCACTGTATTGGAAACGGCATTTGTCGCTCCTTTGGTAGCACGGGCGGTTCGGCCGGTGGCAGTAGCTCCCTTGCGAACAGGTTTCTTGTTCAAGGCTCCAGTTGTGCTAGCAGCTTGTGTCGAGCTCCTCGAGGGCGGCGCAACATTCTCCTTCTCAGGTACCTCGAACTTGACGGTCTTCTTGATCACTGGTTTAGCGAGGGACTTGGCAGCCGTGCTCGCGGTAGCAGCTGTGGCAGGGCGGCGGGTCGTTGGCTTCTTTGCGGCAGCGGGTTCGGGCTCTGTGGCAGTCTTCCTGGGCTGGGCTGTCCTGGCAGCGGTTTCGGATGCGATAGTCTCGACAGTCTTCCTTGGCCTTCCCCTAGCCCTTGTTGATGTAGATAGTACTGGCGCTGATGGGGCCTCTGTTGCCTTCTTGGGCCTGCCACGTCCTCGGGTAGGCTTCACAGCGAGACTTGAAGATGGCTTAGTGGGTTTCTGCTCTTCATGATCTGACTCCTCCTCCTCCTCGTCATCAAACGGGCTCTTCCGCTTGAGAGATCCTCGCGACGTGGTGGTGTTGAGCGTCGAGGCCGAGGAGGTCGTCAGTGTACCACGGGCCGTCTTCGCCCTGGCCGCAGCAGTCATAATCTTTGTCGTCTTCGAGGCCGACTCAACAGCCTTGGCTGCGGCACGCGCCCGAGTGACCCGTTTTGGTGGTGATTGGGGGTCCATGTTTCGTTGGGTTTTTTGGTCGTGTTTTGCTTTTTAGGGGTATTTGAAGGGAAAAAGAAAACACGAGGTGACGAGATGAAAGGACAGCGCGGAAAAGGCCAGAACTAACAGCAATTCCTCATAATAACGCTGACTTGCTGTGGTGGGCGATTGACGTGTGGGCGATGACGCTGCTGTTTACAGTGAAACAGCAACGATGGCCAGTGACCGCTCCTTCTTGTTGAAAGACTTGAATTGTGGGACGCTGTTGCCGCTTGTTGATTTGCGCGACTGCTGTTGCCTAGGAGACGGTGGGGCTACTTGGCGGTGGATCCCTCCCACTCGGCAGTTTCTCTCCAAAGCGGAGAAGGGTTAGGGTTGCATTCATTTCCTGCTCTTCAGGCACCAGGACGTTACCTGCTGCTTTTCAACCGTTGCATGAATGATTACAAGGTCATCCATTGCAGAGTCTGATACAAGCTTCACACTCGGAAGCAGTGCTTCCATCAGTTGTTGTGGGCAATGAATGTTGTCAGGCGAGTGTCGGTGTGTGAAGTAAGCTGGAGCAGCCATCAGTCATGGTGCCGTAGATGCCACTGGAGTATCGCATGAATTGACATATTCCATAGCTCATCCATGGCTCATCCGAAAAAAAAGAGCATCTCATATGATTCTTAAGGCAAAATAGTTGATTTTGCGAAGAAAAATGAATTGTTGATTAGGGATGAGATCTGGCAGGAGATTCTCAGTGCTCTCTTTGGTCAGCCCCACTGCCAAACGTCAGAGTTCAAGCTTCAGGCTTTGTGAATGAGAATTTACATTGCATGTAACGACAACCTTCAACCATTAGACCTTGGAATCCTACCCGGCATTCTGACGACAATCAAACACCCACTAAATTTCCGAGAGTTACTAGTTTCATTTGCCCGAAAACAAAGCGATGTCCATCGATCTCAATTGGGAAACGGTCACGGGCGGCCCTGATGGACAAGAGCTTGCCGACAGCATCCGCGATTTCATCCACACCAAGTTCCAATCAGTACCATTACCGCGTTTCATCAAATCAGTCACCGTGCATGACTTTCAGTTTGGGACGATACCGCCAGAGATTGAGTTGAAGGATATCACCGACCCGTTACCAGACTTTTACGAGGAAAATCTTGATTCGGACTTGGCATCAGAGTCTGGCAGCGAGGAGGATGAGGAGGAAATTGCAGATGACCGAAGACGGCGACAGACTGAAGCGGTGTTAACTGGCGGTGCTGGGGCTCATAATCCCTCAGCTCTCCCACCACATCTCAGTCTTGGTGGTCTCGGAGGTTTGGGTGGTCTTGGTGCCGGTGGTTCACGCAATGGAGGAGACATAGGGAGCCCCTTTTTACGAGTCAACACGCCCGGTATTCCAGGAGGCACCTCCAACCTCCACTACTTTCACTCCCAATTCGCCACGGGATTATCAGGCACCCAAACACCACTCGCCGCCGTAGCAGGAGCTCACCACCTCAACAGCGCCGCCTGGCTAGAAGGCCACGGCCACAGCTCCTCAGCACCAAACCTCCACCAATACGGCGCCCCAGACTTTGGCGGTGTCGACGGGCAATCAACCGCCCCAGTACCCAACCAAGACCTCCGTCGTCCCCTCCTCCAACAGCCCCCTTCCACCCACCGTCGCAACCCCTCCCAAAGCTCCATCGATCTCAACCCCTCCCTCGGCCTCACCCCCCCATCCCCTACCGTCCTCTCCGTCCCCCCCTTCCCCCCTTCCTCAACCGGCGGCCCATCCCCTCCTCCCGGCCTAGCCAAACCCCATCACCCCCATCACCCCCATCACCACCACGCCCACCACGCTCACCCCCTCCTCCGAGAAAAGCACTCCGTCTCCACCCTCGCCGCCTCCGCCGGCCCCCCCTCCCGCCCCCCAACCCGCGACAAAACCACCCCCTCTCACCACCCGGACCCAGAAGACGTCCACGCACCCAACACCACCACAACCAACAAACAGCGCAGCACCAGCCCAGCCACCTCCTCCCCTTTGGCAACCTCAGCCCAGGAACAAGCCGAGGAAGAAGAGGAGGAAGAGAAGCGCAAGCTGAGAGAAAAAAAGGTAGACGACATGCAAGCCGTTTTCCGGATACGTTACGCGGGGGATATCAAATTGTTGCTCACGGCGGACATCCTGCTCGACTACCCCATGCCTAGCTTTGTCGGGATTCCCGTCAGGTTGTCCATCACCGGGCTAACGTTTGATGGGGTGGGGGTGCTGGCCAAGATTAGGAAGAGGGTTCACTTTTGTTTCCTCAGTCCGGAGGACGCGGTCGCTGCTGTTGGGCAGGGGGAGAATGAAGTTGATGGTGGGGAGGGGGATAAACAAACTGGTTTCAAGTCACCGCCAGGTGGTGGGAATGGGCTGGGGGCGACAAAGCTGGGCGGGTTGCTGCAGGAGATTAGAGTCGAGAGTGAGATCGGTCAGCGGGAGAGCGGGAAGCAGAGTTTGAAGAATGTAGGCAAGGTGGAGAGGTTTGTGCTGGAGCAGGTGAGGAGGATATTTGAGGAGGAGTTTGTGTATCCTAGTTATTGGACGTTTTTGGTATGATTAATAGGCCTGTCAATGATCAAGATGATTGGAGGTCACCGAAGCATCGTGGACCTGGATTGATGGAATCTTTCATTCGTTAGAGGGTAGCCTTGAAACCCTGATACGCAGAGTTGATGTCCAGCTCCAACTCCCTCGCCTGGTCCTCGCTCAGCTCTTCCGTAGCCTTCATCTGGTTGAGCGTAATCAGCCACTGGACAATCTTGCCCCTGTTTTCAAAGTCCCTATCCGTCACCTTGTTCGCAGACTGAATCACATCCGTCAGCAGAGGATGCAACTGGTCCTTTGCCAGCAAGCCCAGCTTCAACGCATCCAAAAATGTGATGAAGTCCTGCGTCGCCTCCAGAATGAGCTGTCCACTAGGGTTTTTACCACCCGAATTTTCAGACTTGGAACCATTTCCTCCACCACCGCTGCCGCCTCCGTGGTGTCCAGCAGATGCGTCCACTGTTGTGGAGGGCATCCCCACGCGAATGCGCTCTGTGGCGCGGGGCACTTCAAGGTCCCATTCTGCTTTGAATTCCTCCAGTCCGACAAAGGCGCGGGCGACTGCTTCATCGGCGACCAGGGACTTGTATTGTTTGAGAGAGCGCTCGCATATTTCGGTGTAGTCTGCTTCGGGGATGGCGTCCTTGAGGAAGGCCCTTTCGAGCTCGTCGAGGGTGACTATGATGCTGAAGATTTCGGCGAGGGAGTCTTGAAGGTCGCGCTCAGCGCGGGTGTCGGCTAGTTTCACTTCCTGGCATCGGAAGCAAAAGTCAGCAGTTGTCGTGTTGATGGTGATGGTGCTCAACAGCAACATGTTGGCAACAGGTGCGGGGCAGATTGGACATCAAGGTGATTGCAAGGCACAACAGGACGAACCTCATCGAGATTTATAGTCGCCGAGAGCGTAGAGTTTGGCACGTAGCTGTGCGGTGTCGGCGCATATGGTTGCCTGTTTAGCATGGTGAAGGCCTCGCGCTGCAGTTGCGCAAGCGCATCGCGGCACACAAGTACAGCTTGGAGGGGGGATGGATGATGCAACCAGAGCTGACGACGTTGGGGGAAGCTGTTATCGTCCGATAAGGGGCAACAAAGGTGGCAGAATCCCAGTCACCGCTCCCGCGCTAGTGACATTCCAAGCTTAGCGCCCCGCCTGATAAGAAATCCGATAAGCACCCCGGACAGGAACATCAAAAAAAGTTTGGAGACATGCGACTTCTGAGCCAGCAAATTGTTGAAGGGGCTGTTCGGCAAAGCCACACCAATTGCCGACTTTTTCCATCACCATAACTCGCCACGATGGGTGCCTCTAAGAAGAACGCAAAGGCGACGAAGAAGTTCGAACAAAAACATCTCAGCGGTGTTCTCGAAAGAAGAAAAGCGGTCGCCAAGATCAAACAGAAGCAGCAGATCAAGGAGAAGAAGCAGGCCAAGCGCGCAAAGGACGATGAGTTCTTCAAGGGAGCCGATGGCACCGTCAAGAGACCAACGAACAAGAAGCCCGGTACGCAGGGAACCGAGATGAGCGTCGACGATTTCTTCAAGGGCGGTTTCGAGATCCTCGACAAGGGTGCACCAACGGAGAATGGCAAGACAGCCGCTCTTGGAAAGCGGAAGCGCGGGGAGGCCAATGCCCGCGAGGAGACTTCTGATCAGAGCGACGGCAGCGATGTCGATGTTTCCGACAACGAGGAGGATGTGGTTACCGATAGCGAGGCTGGCTTCAGCGATGAGGAGGATGAGGAGGATCTTGGCATGTCCAAGAACGCCATGGCCGCTCTCGCCGAGAAGGATCCCGAATTCTACAAGTTCTTGAAGGAGAACGACCCAGAGGCTCTCGACTTTGACGAAAACGCATCACTCGACGAGGTCGACGAGCTTAGCGGCAGCGACGAGGAAGACGAGCAACCGAAGAAGAAGCAAAAGAAGGGCAAGAAGGCACAAGAAGAAGAGGAGGTTGACGATTCCGCCCATGAGTTGACCAAGGCCATGGTTTCCAAGTGGGAGAAGGCGCTCAACGAGACCAAGTCGCTCAAGGCTGCTAAGCAGACAGTGATTGCCTTTCGCTGCGCTGCCCACCTGAACGAGGAGGATGAGGAGAACCCACAACGCTACAGCATCAAAAACCCCGAGGTCTTTCACAACATCTTGATGGTGGCCCTCAAGCTCATTCCTGAAGTCTTGAACCACCATCTCCCTGTCAAGGAGTCCGCCGCCGGCAGAGCCTACGTCCAGACCGAGACCAAGAAGTTCAAGACGCTGTCCAACCTCATCAAGAGCTTTGCTGCTTCCATTATCCGCCTCCTTGGCACACTCTCAGACGACGCTACCGTCAAGCTCACACTCAACGCCCTTCAGCCACTCCTTCCTTATCTCTTGTCCTTCAGAAAGCTCCTCAAGGTGCTCATCAAGACTATTGTCGCTTTCTGGTCTCAACCCGCCAGCTCCGACAGCACCAGGATAACAGCCTTTCTAGTGATCCGCCGTCTCACGGTGGTTTCCGACAAGGGTGTCAGAGAAGCCGTTCTCAAGGCAGCTTACCGCGGGTTGTTCGACAACAGCAAGCACACCAACCACAACACAATCCAGGGCATCAACCTGATGAAGAACTCGGCCGCCGAGCTCTGGGGTCTGGATCAGTCTCTTGGCTACACCACCGCCTTCACCTCGATCCGCCAGCTCGCCATCCACCTCCGCAACAGCATCATCAACAACAAGCAAGTCCACAACGTCTACAACTGGCAATTCGTCCACGCTCTGGATTTCTGGTCTTGCGTTCTTTCCGAGCACTGCAGCCCCCTGAAGGAGGCCGAAGCCGGAAAGGAATCCCAGCTCAAGCTCCTCATCTACCCCCTGGTGCAGGTTACTCTGGGTGTGCTGCGCCTCATCCCAACAGCGATCTACTTTCCCCTGCGATTCCAGCTCATTCGCTCGCTTCTTCGCCTGTCGAGAGCGACGGACACTTATATCCCCCTCGCCTCTTGCCTCTTGGAGGTCCTCTCGTCGGCAGAGATGAAAAAGGCGCCCAAGCAGTCCACCCTCAAGCCTTTGGATTTTGCTGTCGCGTACAAGGCCCCCAAGTCGTACCTCCGCACGAGGGTCTATCAGGACGGCGTGGGGGAGCAAGTGGTGGAGCTGTTTTCGGAGTTTTTTGTCCTCTGGGCCAAGAGCATCGCGTTTCCGGAGTTTTCGCTGCCGGTGGTGATCTCGCTCAAGAGGTGGTTGAAGGAGGCGAGGAAGAGGTCGACCGGGAATAAGAATGGGAAGCTGGGCGGGAGCTTGGTGTTGCTTGTGCAGAAGCTGGAGGCCAACGCCAAGTTTATTGAGGAGAGGAGGGCCAAGGTGGAGTTTGCGCCCAAGGATAGGGCGCAGGTGGAGGGGTTTTTGAAGGATTTGGAGGTGGAGAGGACGCCGGTGGGGGCGTTTGTTGTTGGTCAGAGGAAGCTGAGGGAGGAGAGGAGGAGGGTTGTGGAGGAGGCTAGGAAGGCGGAGGAGGGGAAGAGGAGGGAGGAGGAGAGGGAGGCGCTGGAGGGGGGGGGGGGGAGCGATGATGAGGGGGGTGAGGAGGAGGAGGAGGAGGAGTATGAGATGGATGTTGATGAGGAGGAATTGGAGGCGGATGAGGAGGAGGAAGAGGGCGAGGACGAGGAGGAGATGGAGAGCGAGTAGATGGTTTGGGGACTGGGATTTTTGGTATGAATCTGGTGGGGATACCTGATTTCTGTTGTTTCTAGTGTCATTTGCCTCGGCGTACAAAACCTTGCTTTTCATAGGCAAAACACCCTGGTAATAATCAAAAGGCCGGGAGTATCCTTTATTGTTACTTATACTTTCACTAATGCTGTCTTTTGTGCCATGTTCCTAACCCATACTTATTTAACCCATTTGTGCGAGACTACGCCTTTTGAGAACTCAATCCATAGGCCTAGGATCAACATACTCCAACTCATCATCATTATCCACCATCTTGATCCCCCCTCCATACTCGTCATCTGTGTCGACCTCCTCCTCGGTGTCATAATTCCTCCCCTGATAATGCGAGGATTCATACACCGCCGGTGTTGATGCCGCAGCCAAGGGGATCACCCTAGGCGGGTAATCCGACCTTGCCAGTGTCGACGGCTGCGCAGGAACAGTCTGCGCCCTGGTGATCATCGGGGGCCTGGCATCATCCAGATTCACCAGATTAGGGAACCTGGACGCGTCAGGAGGGGCGGGGATGTGAGGGGCGGGTTTTGATGGCGGGCCTGGGGGTGGGGAGGGGGAGAAGAGACCGAAGGGGTCCATTTCTGTTTGGAGGTGCGACGTCATGCTGCGGGTCATGGTTGGTTTTTGGGGTTGGGTGTTTCTCAGGGGGTGGCGACCTGGTTGGAAGACAGTTGGGGATGGGGATGGGGTTCCTTGGTTGCCGTCGAGGCAGGAGTTGACGTGGGTTGTGGCTTGGGATTCTGACAAGGTGGAGATGTTGCGGTTGCAGATGGGGCAGCTTCGGATGGTGGTGCTGGTTTGCTGTTGCTTGGGTCTGGAAGGTGGTTGGGATTGAAGTTTGGCAAAGTTGGTGTTTTGGGTGGAGGGGGAAGGGGCGTAGGAATAGGGGGGTGGCGAGTCTTGTTTGGGTCGCCGGGGTTGTTGTAGAGGGCTGGAGATTTTGAGGTCTTCCAAATCGATCAGGGTGGCAGAGTTGTCTGGTCGGTTGTTGAGGTCGGCGATGGTGATGGTGTCGTTGGCTTCTTTGGCGATGGACTTGTCTACGCCCTGGCCTACGGGGAGATCGCAGCGTGCGAGTATCTTTTCGATCAGGCCTGCGTAGCGCATGTGCCCCTGAACCTCCTCGCTGAGGTTGAGGTTTTCAACACCTTCGATGTGTTCGATCGCTTGAAGACCCGCCACGCCCATTTGAACAGATGTGGTGCGGTATAGGAATGCGAGAATGTAGTCGTTTTCGGAGTAGGCGTTGTAGATCCTACCGGACACTACGGTGCGCATCATCTGCCAGTGTTCTCTATTCGAGGGAACAGGGGCACCAATGAAGACGACAGAGTCGATAAGACCAAAGGCTCGACGCTTTGCAAGAGAGCGTAGGCACGAGTAAATAACTCGAGCGCCGAGCGAGTATCCGATCAGGGTGACTGGGCGTTCACCCTGGACTTTGTTGATCAGGGCGTCTGCCAGCACTTCACCAGCCTTTTCGGACCGGTTCTTGGCGAGAGAGAACGGGTTGTCCAATGTCGAAGCCATAGAAAGGAGATAGGCCGGCCACAAAGCGCCCCAGAGAGTTGCCAAGACTGTACGCTTCAGGATTTCCATCTTGACAGTGTTCCAGGCATACGAGTTGACGAGTTCCTCAAGAGACTTGCCAAGCCCCTCAAGAGCCTCCAGCTCGTACCGAAGCGCAAATACTTCGGCGTCGTCGGAGAGATGCCGCCACGGTTTCGTGATGTCGTCCTTGGTGGTTAGCCAGCCATTAATGCCTATAGTTACTCTCAAGCGCCTGGCGTCCTTGTTGTTTGCTGCATTTCGGGTTCCCCATTCATCTGCCAGCGGAATAAACTTGAAGTCCTCGACATCTCGGGCGTACTTGTCCACCATTTCACCCTAGCTTCGTCAGCCACGGGCATTCAGAAAGTGAAGTTACAACACTTACCGTCATGCGGGCTCCGAAAGCACCAAATAGAGCGCCCACGAGGGCTCCATTCATCCAGAAGATGCCCAAGAAAGACGCAACACCACCCAGCCCAACAGTACCCATGAGACCACCGATGGCTCCAGCTACGACTGGCGCAGCAAGTCCACCAGTGACTCCTATAAGCGCAGCTCCGGCAACAGACGCCAAGCCAACTTTCAGAAACCTGCCAGCCTGGTTTTGCTGCTGCCTCTTCCTGGCTTCAGCGTCAGCGGACATGGTCCTCGTCCTCTGCTGTTTGGCGGCCTCCTCTGACCCTTCCACCATGGCCTTTGCAATCTCAATCTCCTCGGCGTTCAAGGCATCCAGCGGAATTTCAAGAGCCGAGGCGAGATACACAGCCAAAGCTCTCGACTCAGCTGTGTAATGACCCGTGGATAGCAACTCCAGCAGTATGCAACTCAGACTTTCCAATCTGTCCTCGTATGAGATGGTGATCAACCTTGTGGGAATAGGATGCCAATGCAGTTGAAGCCGTGCCACTCCCTCCCTCCGAACTGCCTCATCATCTCTCACTGATGAAGAACCCCCTCCACCGAAGTCAATCAAACTCCCTTCCGCTGCTGCCGGCGCAGGTTTCCTCTGCTTCATCCTCTCGGTCCGCTTCCGCCTCTCATCCATGGTCTTGGCATCATCCTGGGCGGCGAGAAGCTCCTTAAGTTTGGTCAGGGTCTCTGCTCTCCATTTGTCAAAATGCTCAAGCGCCGCGGCGGTGATCCGGGCAAGTTCTTGGTTGGGTTGGGTGACAAAGTTGCGGTTATCCACTTGGATTAGTGTCGGCTCTTCGTCGATGATGCTGCTCCCTCGGGCGTTGGGGTCAATGCGCAGAGGAGACGGCCTGTCATGAACATGCAATGCGGGAAGGTCCTTGAGCTCGAGCTGGGAGCGCATGTAGGCTGTGATCTCGATGAGGAGGCCATAAAAAGCTCTGCGTTTGGCGTGGTTGAGGATGTGCAGAACCTGGCGAGGCTCGCTGGCGAGGGGCGCCATGATGGTGGTGTTTTTTTTTCAAGTCGCCCTAGAACTTGTCTACCACTTTGCGAGTCGAAAACAATAGAGTTAAAGAAGCCAGAGTTTGAATTTTGATAAAGTTTTCAGTATGGATCTCGTGATAAGCTGAGGGGTCCATAGATTAGGGGGCTGTGTGGGTTGGGACTTGGGACTCTGTCTGTGCCAACGCCAAGCAGCCTTGCGTGTTGTGTTGAACTCTCAATGGTCACTCTGTCGTGGCTTAAACTGGAGCAAAGAATACCTTGGCCGTCAGGGGCTCGGTGATAACGACAGAACGGTTTTCTCGGCATTGGGTGTTGCATTTTTACATACAAGGCGGGCATCTGATAGGTTGATATGAAAGCCAAAAGTGTAGAGGTGATGTAAGTGTCATCGTACTGCCAGCCGGCTTCTTTGAGCTAGGGAGCGACCCCGCAATTAAGCTGACCCAACAACGACATAGTGTTCCTTCCACGGGCTCCATCCCGATGAATAAAACGGCAAGAGGCCTCCAATGAAAATCATGGAAATATCATGACAGTGTCAGCTTCTAAGCAGCTGTTCATATTGGCTGTACATAGTTGTTGTCATCTTGAAGCTTTCTCTTGGTGGGCCTCTCACCTCGCCCTATGCTCCCATCGCAGCCAGCGAAGATCTTATCAAAGTGCCCTGCGTATAGGCGCTAGTCACGAAAAAAATAAACTGCTAGTGCCGGGCGTCAAGTCAGAACGTGGAAGCAGCTGTGACTAATACTCCGTCCATGATGACGCTGGTCGGGATTGGAGGAGTCGTGCCAAAGCTCGGTAAAATTCCCCCAAATCAGAAGGCCATCCATCGTACTCCGTACCGCGAAACCCCCCGAGTGCCGGGAACTGTAATCCTGGATATTGATTGCATCGCACCCAACGGATCCATTGTTGCAAACTTTATTTCCGCCTCGCCGTTTCACCCTTTCTCGTATGCTCTATCCGTGGCTGGGAACTTTTGACGCCGTTGAAAAGCAGACACAAGGGACAAGCCAGCTGTCATCCCGGCCATCCGGGACCTCAGGGTGATTGACGTACGAGTTTGGTCTGAGTACCGCTGTGACCTTCTGTGCTCTGTGACTGTATCCCATAGCTGATGTGTCTGATGTGTCGTCCATCAGTGATTTGACGGATTTCATGATTTGATCAGTGGGGACCGACCTTGGACGTCCACAACCGTCCGACGTTGCCTGCCCCCACCCATCCATCCTCCCAGGGCACAAGCCAATGGACCCCTGTGAAGCCCCTTCAATACCCTGCATCGAGGCAACGGCGCTAACTCTTCTGAGCATGGCCACCCAACGCACGGAAAGGCTCTCCCGCCAAGGCCCTTGGCACCTGAAAACCCGCACCCTCCCGTCTGCATTTCTTGGCTCGGGAGCGCCCTCTCTCTCTGTTCTCTTTGCACCGTGCAATCCCATCCACCTCATCCCAGGCGATCCCATCCGAAGACCTCCTCCAGTCCCCCAATCTCACTCCCCAGTTGCGCCGCTGCCTCACCCTCGGCGGATGCCTTATTCATCGCCTCGGGGGGTCTGAGACGCCCCTTTCGCCATGTTCGACAATGTCCATGTGTAAGTCAAATCGAATCAGAAGCCCCCAATCCCGTCTTCCGACCTGCTTGGCGATGGGTTCCAGCCTCAAAGGTTATCTCATCTTGGCTAGCCAAGCTTTTTGCGCCAAGCCCGGGGCAGATTGTCAAGACCCAGTCAAACTGACGTCTCACAGCTGTCGATGAGATCCGCAATGTTGTGTACGTCTGCCTTTTTCATGCCTCTTCCCTGCCGCGTCCAAGGAGTCCCCTCGTCTGCTTGCTTGCTTGACGACGTGAATTTCCACCATCCTCTACCAACCAGCCGCTATCGTCACCCTGCCGTGGTGCGGCTTGTGTCTCCTTAACCGTCCCCTTCACCTATCAGATCTTGTATCACCACCAAGAGTTATTACCCCGAGGCTGTCCACTAATTCATGGTGGTGATAGCCTGTTGTTCAGCAACCCATCATGGGGCGGTGTCGGCACCGTGTCGTCCACCGTCATTCGGAACGTCACGGCCCTGTCTGTAAGTCTCACGAAATCAACAATCTTGCTGCCTGCCTACCTAGAGTCTCGAGACTAACATTTGCTCAGGGCCATATGGCATACTCTTCACGATATACAGGCAACACCACGGTGCTCTCCAGCAGGTTCGCCGGCACCACAAATGGCATCATCCAAGGTCTCCTTTATGTCCCGGATCTCCCCTACGGCCATGAATGCGTAGAAGAAACAGCGCTGCACATTCCCCCATCAGTCGTGCGACAATCCAGCCTTCCTCCCACAAACTACTATCTTATTGCCATTGCGCCGTGGATCAATGCTCGATGCTCACGGGCCTATTTGGCCTCTGCCCGCACAGCACCGGTTCGAGGGTTTCTGTTCTATCTCCCTGGCAACTCAACCGAGGCCCCGCCCTCTGCTGAGTCTGAGATGTGGAACATTGCGGAGGAGTTTGAATGGAGGACTCAGAGTGGCTACCCTGTATATGCTGTCTCGAGTATGGCCGGCCAAGTCATGATGCAACACCTCAGTCTCTATTCTGGCAACCTGACCGAAGTGCCGTTTGGATATAACATTTCTACACGCTTCCAGGCCGAAGAAGAGGACTATGCTCGCATATGGACCGAGCTTGTTATCAGCACGCCCCCCAGTTCCTTCGCTACCTGGCTGTACTTCCTCATTGTCGTCGGCGTGCTTCTCGCCGTCATTGTTTCGGCGTCGCTCCTGATGCACCTTGTTCAGGCCCGTCGGCGTTACTCCCTGCGACAGAGAGTCATTGCGGGCGAAGTCAACCTGGAAGTCACGGGCATCAAAAGACTCACAGTGCCGCTGGAGCACATTCAAAGCTTCCCCCTTTTCACCTACCACTATGAGCCACCAGATGCCAGCCCGCCACCTACGTCTCCACGGTCGGCCAAGTCCCCACGATCGCGGAGCAGGCGGGACAGTCATGGTCACTCAGAACGAAGGGGTTCCCGAACAACTCGTTCTGTAACCATTTCGGAAAAGAGTCCGAGTGGGCCGTTCGCAACGGTCACAACAAATTATCAACCCTACTGTGAGATTTGCCTGGAGCCATACCAAAATCGAGTCACGATCATCAGAGAACTACCATGCGGCCACATATTTCACCCGGGGTGCATCGATGAGTTTCTTAACGAGAACAGCTCACTTTGCCCCTTGTGCAAAGCTAGCATGCTACCTCCCGGCTTCTGCCCCAAGATCACCAACCACATGGTGAAACGAGAGCGGGCAATTCGAAAGATACGGGGGCAAGTTGACGATCACGATGCCGACAACTCCGACGGCGGCAGGTCAGGAGGCTGGACGGCAACCTTTCGAAACAAGATCTTTCATGGGGGAAGTCCTACATCGTCGACTTCGACAGAACTTCAGGTGCGGAGTAAACCTGTTGAAGGCCAACCCACAATATCAATATCACAGCCCAACCGACCTCCACCACAACCGTCATCGCAACCGTCAGATGAGACAGCTCAATCATCGGCGGGACCGTTACAGCAAACACCACCGCAGCCGATACCGCCGCCAGCATTACCCAAACCAACTGCGTTGGCGCGTGAGAGAATGAGAGAGCTAGCCGGCAGCGAGCTTGATGATGGCGAGGCTGGCTCGTCAAGGTGTAAGTCAAACTTTGCGGACACCAACCAGCAAGGCAGGCAGGATGTCAAACTGATGATTTTCCAGGGCGACGAATGCGCACCAAGATATTTCCCGGTTTTGACTAGGTAGTTGCTCTTGTGTTTTCATGATTGTTTCGGGTGTCTTGACTCTTGTTTGAAGGCGAACTTTTAGCGATGGATGATACCCCGTCATTTGTGTTTTCTTTTCTGTTTGAATCACATTGGTTGTTATTTAGTTATTCAGCATAGAAGATGATTGGCGTTTTTGGGAGGTAGCGTCGTGTTTTGTTAGATAGTATCAAAAGGGGTCACGGGACTAGTTCACAAGCCAGAAACGATTCAATTGCTACATTTTTGTGGAAACAACCATCTTGCACAACAGAACAAAATACCTGCCTGCCCCAACCCAATTAGATGCCCCCTGATGACAAGCCTAGTGATAGACTACGCTGTAAAGAAAAAATCCAAAAAAATATTCGAAAAATCCCAACGCTGACAGATATCCATTGCTTTGTATGTAGTCTTTCCCTTTCGCCCCAACGCCCAAAAACAAGGAAAACTACTCCTCCTCCACCTCCTCATCCCAAGCCTCCTTCTCCCTTCTCAACAACTCCCCCATCTCCCCCGCCTTGAAAATCGTGCTCCCCTCCTCGCTCACCCTCGGCACCTTGGTCAGCGCCTCATCCTCAAACACAGTCCCAATATTCTCAATCCACCTCCTCCTCCTCTCCATCAGCGTCTTTGTCAGATCCCCTATCCCCGGGCGGGCAGTCGCCGTAGCAGCCGCGCTCGCAGCAGCAGCCGCACTAGCCGCCGATCCGGACTGCCCCGGCCTCGCCTTTTTGGGCTTCTTCATCGTCCTCGTCCTCTTGAGGTACGCCGCCTGGACTTGGGAATCCAAATCCTCCAAAATGGTGGTATACTCCTGAAAGGCCATCCGCTCCTTGACCAGCTCTGTCAGTCTGGCTTTTCGGGCGCCGTTGACGAGGACTTGCTCGCGGAGGCGGGATTGGAGGAGGCGGAGGCGGGCGGCGACTTCGTCGTCGTAGTGACCGTCGTACTCGGCTGTTGTCGGGTCCGGCTGTCCTGGTTGGGAGCCGTTGCCTGCCGCGTTGGACGAGTCGGATTGGTTGGGTGGTAAGGGGAGGAACCCGATGTGACGGAGTTCCTGCTTGATGCGCTCGTCGACTTGGGTGTAGTCTAGTTTTGGGTGGCTGGCCTTTTTCCAGGCTTCCGAATTTGATTCGGGCATGTAAGTAGCCGGAGGGAGTTGGTTGTTGTTGTTGTTGTTGTTGTTGTTGTTGTTGTTGTTGTTGTTGTTGTTGGATGAATCGGGGGTGGTGCCGTTAACGCCGTTGACATGGCCGTTTACACCGTTGGTGCCGTTGGGTTGTTGGCTGCTGGAAGGGGGGTTGGTGTCAAAACTAAAGTCGAAGCTGGTGGTGCCGTTCATGAGGGTGTCTCCGTCGCCGTTGACGCCGTTGGCATTCTCTGCTGGCGGAGCGCGGTGCTCGGGGCGCATCGCTGAAAGAAGACGGGAGAGGAGTGGGCCGACGGAGAGTTTGTCTGTTTCGGCAACGTCGTCGTCCATGTTCTCGATACTCCCGCGGGGTTGGTTAGGAGGGAGTTTCTCCCGGCCGCCTGGAGGGACGGAGTCGATGGCCATCGCTCCATCCTCTTCGGCCCAGATCTCTGTGTAGTGCTTCTTGCCACGTTTCGGCATGACAAACGGAGTCACGCGATCCCCTCTTTCTCTCAAAAACGCGAGATCCTCCTCGGTGAACGGCCGGAAGTAGGGGTCGATAAAGGTGCTAAAAGTGCTAAAGTTGATCTGATTGCTAGGCTTTGCATTGCTGAAATCCTTGTCTGGAGGGTCACCAGCGATGAGATCAGCAAGGTCGCTTTTAGGGTAGCCGGCTACCGAGTATATTTCCTTTATTTCGCCTTCGGTCATGCCAGGTTGGACGGGAAGAATCTCGTACACGGTTGGGTCGGGGAAGGTTGAAGGATCATCGCCAAACGTATTGGCCTGTGGCCGAGCGGGAGGTGGTGGGCGACCATCGTCAGAGTCCGACTCGTCCTCGTTTTCCTCTGTCTTGGTCTTGTCATCGGCGTCCATGTTGCTTGGCGCGACTGGCGACAGCGACGAGCTGGCGGAATCGTTATCGCGAGATAGTTTTCGGGGTTTTGTCGACTCTCGTAAAGGAGATGACCGCTCTAAAATGACTGGTCAATGTTGGTTCACAAAGACATTTGTACATCGCTTTTGGGTCGCTTGGTGTTGTTGGTGTTGTTGGATGATGAAAATTCGGAGGAATACGCCCGCAGTGCTAAGAAGAGGGCTGAAAGCCAATTGGGAAGAAAGCTGGACGCAAACGAAGCTTCCTGAATGTGACAATTGGACCATGACTGACCTGTGTTGCTCCCTCCGGGCGCCAGACTGTCGGTCGCTTTCCGCTTCTTTTTGTTGGCTGCCTTGCGTTCGCGCTCCTCCTCATCGGCTTCCTTCTGTCTCCGCTCCTCTTCCCTCCCCCGCTCGACAGCCAGCTCATCGAGCCTGGTGCGGCGGCTCTGGGCGAGTAGTCTCATGCCCTTGTCGCAATTCAGGCCGCGCTTGTCAATGACGTCGCTCAGCTTCTGCAGTCGGGAGACGATGCCATCAAGGCTCTTGGAATCGGGTATGGCGGTGTTGGAGGTCGAGGGATCAACCATGTCCTCAAAGGTCAGGTTCCGGAAGACTTCGAAGCGGAGTTCCAGCAGGTCCGTTTCGACATTGTCGATGGGTGGCAGACTGGCCGAGGGCGGTGCGGCACTGGGGGTGGTGTTGCGACTTCGCTGCTGCTGTTGTGACTGGGAGCGGATTACCCCCGCGCCCGCCTTCTTCCCCGGACCCTTCTGGCTCGATGGAGCCATCTTTGAGCAGGGCACTATGGAAGCACTGTGCTGTGTCTTGCCTGGCAAGGTATCTACACGCCGTACCTCGTGTCGCGTATCACCGATCGCGTGCTGAAAGGTCTCGCGGAATCTGTTGCATTCAGATCAGACACGCGCCGAGATGCGCGACGGGCTGGTGGTGTTTGGTGAACTTTCCGAAGCTGTGAGACTTTGACGTTGCTGGAGGCTCAATGAGCTGCACGTCACATCCAATGATCGCGGGCGCCAACGAGGCGCATTGCATCCCTGTCTGTCTCAACTCATCCCGCCATCTGATGAGAGAGTCCGTGCGCTGATGATGACTCAGCATGCTCATAGGATCATATTTTGAGCCCTCTTCACGCTCATTCCATACACTACGACGGAGTACACTTCGTTACTATTCAAGTTCCAGATCTATTGTTACGTGGATTCATGTGTCACGCAAACAACTCCGTCAGCTTCATGTACAGCTTGTCAGTGAGCCCAACAATGTACAGCCTAGGTACACACTTGAAAGAGGGGAAACCACGGTAGGATAGCCTTGCCGGCCGGCTTCAACAAGATTTCTCATGGGAAGCACCTCCCCAGATGCAGAAAAGCTTCATTCACGAGCACTGCTCCTTTAATCGCCATTGAGCTCTTCCCGTGGCCGCAAGCATTTTCCCGATTGGTGTGCCGGAGTAACCCCACCAGCTTGCCAAGGAGGGGACCCTGCATCTCCCCGTCACCTCGCACGTTCTACAACAGCTTCAACAGATACTGCATTTTCATGGTATCATGGGTATCAATATGATATGCCTCAAAACACGGGGCCAACGATGCCAAGTGACTCTTTTGCCATAGAACCCCGCCTGTCTGCATGGCAGCCAACACTGACGATCCCATATGGAGCAGCAAACTGGGCACCATGTCAAAAGCTGGCACATGAGTGGCTCTGTTGCCAGCGGCTCAAGAGTTGCAGTCTCGATGATCTCATCATCATCCTGCCTCAACTCTCAGGGTGTACCTTTGAGGTCCCCTACTATAGCAGACTGACGAATGAACACCCTCGTGTCAGAGCGATTGGTAACGGCTACACCATCCGCAATGCGTTGTGGGGGATCACAAGCCTTTCACTCTCACCCATGGACAACGGAGAAGGAAAGGTTGCACAGTTTTATACCTCCCCCCCCCCCCCCCAAGTTGCTCACTTGCTTCTTCCCCGGGTTCTTCTGTTTTTCTCAGCAGTACCTAGCATATCCTTGTGTTCAACCATTACTTCTCCATCATCCATAATGAGAGAATACCATGGCTTCTCTTGGTGGTAACATTTTGCCCCTCGTTGGCTTCAACCTTCATGCATTCTTTACCGGCATCACCGGCGGCCTACTTTTCTTCGCCGGTCTTATCAAGCTTTCCCACAAGAGGGCTTCACAGAAGTCGGATCAGAAGCGTCAGGATGATGATGAGCCGGGCCTCATCAGCGCGCTCCTCCTTTTCTGTTATGGCTGCTTCTTCAAGCCGCATTCTGGTAGTGGCAAAGCCAACCAGCAAGGCGCCCTCGAGTCCTTCTACGCAGGCCAGGCTTCAGCGGTACGGCTCCCCAAGATGATAGGCTTTCAAATGTACCTAGTATGTCCCACTGACCAACATGCTTCCACAGTACGATGTGACCAGAAAGCTACTCCTCAGAGGCCGTGAGGACATGCTGGCCCTTGCGGCTGCTCAGCTCCTTCACAAGGCCAAAAGTGAAAGCCGAAAGGCGGGAAGCAGACGTATCTGGGTCGATGTACGAGAGACTCTGTCCTCTCCGCCGCTTGAAACCATCTAACGTCCTCCCAGGTTGGCGGTGGCACAGGCTGGAATATCGAGGCCATGTCGCAGTTTGTCAACGTCCCTGAATTCTTCAGCACTGTCTATCTTGTCGACCTCTCACCGTCGCTCTGCGCAGTAGCAGAGAAGAGATTCTCGCGCCTCGGTTGGGACAACGTCAAAATCATATGCCAAGACGCTCGCAAATTCCGGCTGGAAGACTATGAAAATGGTCTCTCCGGTCCAGGATCGCCAGGGTCCTCAACTCCCAAGAGCTACTTTGATCAGAAGCGTCCCGAGCATGGCGGTGCTGACTTGATCACCATGTCTTACAGCTTGTCCATGATTGTGGGTGTCCAAGTCAATCTCGGAAAGCATCACAGGGGGTACTGACATGAACAACAACAGCCTGACTATTACTCCGTCATTGACTCATTGACATCCCTTCTTTCTCCGGATGGACTTCTCGGGGTTGTCGACTTTTACGTTCAGTCCAAAGCTGACTTTACTTACCGCAACTGGACGGGTGGTATGATCGGCCGTCACGTCAACTACCTCTCACGAACCTTTTGGAGGGCCTGGTTCGATCTCGACCGTGTTGCTCTCGAGCCCGCCCGCCGAGACTACCTCGAGTACAAATTCGGCACCGTTCTCACGGCCAACTTGCGCAACACCGCTCTCGGGTCCATCCCCTATTACGTCTGGCTAGGCTGTCACAAGAAGCCCTTCTCCTCATCCAGCCTCCCCGAGGAGATCATCCAGCGAATCGACGCCCTAGCCACCGAGTCCCCCTACCTGCTCCCATCCGACTCCCACAGCAGCAAAAAGCAGCAAAATGTCATCACCGCCAAACTCACCCGCGCGATAGAGCGCACAGCCCCCGAAATCCGCTCCAAAGCCTTCGACGCCGCCATCCAAAACCTCTCCGCCAACCTCCCCTTGCCCTCCTTCTTTTACCAAAACCACCACTGGCGCATCTACTACGACGACCAGCTCCCAAAACACACCCAATTCAACAACGAATACATCTACGCCTTCACCTGGGAAGACTCCCGCGTCGACCGCGAGATCCTCAAGCTCGGCAGAGACGACGTCGTGCTCGCCATCACCAGCGCGGGCGACAACATCCTCTCGTACGCGTTGCAGTCCCCGGCCCGCATCCACGCCATCGACCTGAACCCCAGCCAGAACCACCTCCTCGAGCTAAAAGCAGCCTCCTTCACCGCTTTGTCTCATGCCGACTTCTGGAAGATTTTCGGCGAGGGCAAACACGAAAATTTCCGCGCGCTTCTCATCACAAGATTGTCCCCCCACCTCTCCAGCCGGGCGTTCCAGTACTGGCTCGACAACTCTTTTATTTTCACCAACCCCACGTCCAGGGGGTTATACGACACCGGCGGCTCCCGCCACGCCATCCGCGCATTTAGATACACCTCCCGTCTCTTTCGCTGCCGTTCAGCCGTCACCTCCCTCCTGAACAGCAAAACCCTCATCGAACAACGCGAGATCTGGCACAGCAAAATCCGGCCTGCACTGCTCAGTCCCCTGGTGAGCAACCTCCTCGTCAGCACGGAAGCCTTCCTCTGGAAAGCCCTCGGCGTGCCAAAGAACCAGCTCGCCATGATCGAGGCCGATCACGGCAGCAGCCGCGCCGTGAAGGTTGGCCTGGCCAAGAGCACGAGGGCGCACGCGATATGGCATTACATGGTCAACACGCTTGACCCTGTAGTTGAAAAGACGCACATTGCGGTTGATAACCCTTACTACCTCGTCTGCATGACGGGGGGGTTCACAAAGAAATGTCATCCTGATTATCTATCCCGCGCTGCGCACAAGAAACTTTCCCAGCCTGGGGCGTTTGAGGGGTTAAGGATACACACTGATGAGATTGACGAGGTGATTGCGAGAATGGCGCCTGGGACGGTGACGGTAGCGGTGTTGATGGATAGCATGGATTGGTTCGACCCGGACACAGACGCGGCGGGAAGGCAGATTGAAAAGGTTAACAGGGCCTTGAAGACGGGTGGGAGGGTCCTGGTGAGGAGCTCGGCTTTGAGGCCGTGGTACATCAAGGAGTTTGAAAAGAGGGGGTTTGTGGGCGAGAGGGTGGGGAATAGGGGGGTGGGAGAGTGTATTGACCGGGTGAATATGTATGCCAGCTGCTGGGTTTTTACCAAGGTGGATAACCTGCCGCCGCCGACGCCGGGGGGGAGCGAGGGGGAGCAGAGGACTGGCGGAGAGGAGGTGGATGTTTGGAGCTTGTGACGCACGGTTTGAGGGTTTCTTGGAGATAAGGGACAGCAAAATTGAGCGTGGCAGAGACAGCGATTGAATGAAATGATTTCTTGTTTTGTTTGCTTTTAAAGCCTGAACTCCCCAATCATAAAAAGACAGGATTGAATGATCACAACTAAACCAACAACATTGAACATGACGACACACGCGTTTCAGAGTAGATCTGATAACTCCCAGACCCCTGTCTATCCGACCCCCACTAAATGGCTCGTGCGCCTAGCGCCCGGAAACAATGTTTCCCGTGGGGCGCTGTGGCTGTGCACGTCGCTAAAGCACCTGCAGCGGCGGCGCTAGCTTCCGAGGACCCACGCCGCATAAGCCACTACTTTGACAGTACCGTAGGGCTGATCAATCAGATCGTGATCCTCGATCTTTGACGGCGAGATCATTCAAGGTGGGGCTATCAAACTAGAGCAAGAAACGAAACATGGAAACAAAAAAAGCTTACCTGGATTCTAGTTTTCTGCCCTGTGTCAGCCTGATGCGCAAGGTTCCCGGGTTGCTCCGTTCATATGCACGATATGGTGAGGCGAGCAATTCAATGATGGCTGATGTCAATGCTGTCGGGGTTGGCTGGCTCACTTGAGTGTATCGGTGTTTTGGCAAAACTATGGCTTCTGAAAACAATGATGCAACCATGGACACAGTAATCTAAACACTTCGGACCTAGAGAACGGTCCAATCCGGCTTCACCATTGGTGGAACGGGTCTGTTGGCCTGGCGTGGAAAGCAGCTCCATGCGGACACTAGGTTGGAGATCGGGCCTCTTGATCCTCATCAAAGCCCCTACCACTCGGTATGATCGATGTGATCTGCAGAGCTCGACGAATTCCATGTCACTGCTCCCTGGGAGTACGTTGCCAACATCCACGAGTGGCTTGGCTCGAGAGTGATGATGATGGCATGCCCTTCCACCCTCCATCTCACTGTTCAGAAAGCCTAACGTATATCACGGAAAGCTTCGGGCATCACCATACACTCGCGGTGAGCAAACATCTCATCGCTGTCAAGGGGGCTGGTGTACTGAAGGTGTGGTGGGTGAATTGTCGTCAAGGGTGCCACGTTCGATACCTAGATCTGCTTCTCGATATTTCTCATCCAGATAGCAGCTTTCCGGCCAATCGGAGGTTATTCTCTCGCGTCTATGGCGCTTAAAAAGCCACTTATTTCCGATTTTGTCGATTTTGTCCATGTTTCCTGTTGGCAGATGTGGTGATGTGGCAGAGGGTCGCGGTAGTCGGCTCCCGAGTAGGCGAGTGGCTGAGCCTCGTTATAGGAGCAAGGGTTGGGACAAGGCCACCTCCCCATTGGTGGGCTGACAGGAAGGTAGTACCAACAAGCCAATGATAGCAACACATCAGTCCCAAGCCAACGGGTTGCCGTCCGGAAGCCCTGAGAACCGTTTGTGGCTCTGGGTAACTTGCTGCGTTTCGAACCGGGCCTTGTAGGGCAGTCGTGCAGGGCTGGCAACCATTCCTCCATCCATGATGCACCACTGCCGGATCCATCGCGGATGCTTCCATCTCTTCGAGGCTGCCTCAATTGTCTGCTTTGTATTAATAACTTCGCGATGGGGCCGTCTGTCGGAAATGGCCACACAGGTCATATCCGTTGGTATCCCGTACCCTATTATAACTTCGGCGCCGCTTGACTGATACGTCACAACCCCCAAATATGTCGAACGCATCGTCACCTGTGGCGACGTCCCCTCAACCGGATGTCCAGAAAGCATCGAGAGTCTGTCTCAACTGCAAGAGGAAGAAGAAAAAGTGTGACAAAGCGTTGCCGTCGTGCAGTCGTTGTGTCGAGTAAGTTTTCGGCCCCCACTTCCCGAATATCAATGTTGCTGACAGGGGCCTCTTTCTGAACCGGGCAGATCATCTCAAGTCTGCCAGCATGAGGACGACATTGTTGCTGGAAATCCTGTGACGGCTGGGTATCTGTATGGAGGAGTGTCTTCGCCGCTTGGGAATCCGGTCCAGCTTCATCGACAATCACCATTAGCCTGGGGTGGGAGTCTGCGTCCTTCTTTGGTTGCCAGCATTCGGTCGGCAGATAATATCAACTTGTACGCCCTCCAATGTGTTATCGACATTCTCGATAGTCGCCAGGGTGTTGAACAGACGGTTTTGGCCTTTTTCGAGGGCCCCAACGCCAGCTGGTTCAGCATTATCGATCGTTCAAATTTCGAGAGGTTACTGGAGGATTTCTGGACCAGCCCATCAGCGGAAACATGTGTTTTGATACTTTGCATGTCGCTGATCTCCCGTCCAACGATTTCGAGCCCGGGCCCGACACCGATGGGCGATACCGTTTATCAGTCGGCCAAAACGCTCTTGAGTTTGGTCCAGAGTCAAAGTAGCCGCCCCATGTCCACCTCCTTTTTGCAGGCAGAACTCCTAGTCGCCATGTACGAGTACACTCAGGCTCTACCACAGCAAGCATATCTGTCTGTTGGGCGATGTTTCCAGATGAGCCGCGCTCTCGGTTGGCAGGATAAGTCGTACTGGGGCCCAAACAACATGGCAACTATACCAAAGATCCTCAAGCTCCATTCGATCCTGTGGTGGGCAATGGTGTATATCGACAACCATCTTCATGCTGCATATCAGGAGTCCAAGTTCCCCTTGCATGCTCCCACCCTCGGGCTCGAATTCGAGATACCCCAGCCCGAAACTTTCGGCCAATTTGCGCCGACGCCATCGCAGCTTCAAATCCAGAGTGTTGGTGCAGCATATTGTGACGGCAACTCTCACCATATCGACGGCATGGTTTTCCCCGAGGCAACATCTGCGTTCAATCTGAACACCGCTCTTAGCCCGCTGGATAGCCCACTGATGTTGTCGGAACGCCATGAGGAACTCTCGGATGCTGTCTGGCAGCACACTCTCAACGTCTTCCAGACTCCGTGGAGTACTGGCGACCGGAACGGGGCGATGAGCACCAACTTGATGTAAGTATCGGGTTTCCTTTCACCGAGCGTCATCTGGCCAAACCTGACTGACTTTTAGAGCCATGCTGAAACTCAACCAATCTGGCCTTCTTGCTGGATCGGCGGGGACCGATCCGCGCTTTTCCAGCCCTGCTGAGAATATCAGGAAGGCTATCGCGTACCTCCATAATGAGGCGGCGAACTTGCCGAGTTTCCAAGAGCGATTGGCACGGGGGAGGGTGGCTCCTTTCTGGGCTTTTGCGGCGTACTATGCATCGCTTTTGCTCATTTCTCATGGTGAAACGGAGCTCCAAATGGCGGCGGACTGGCTTCAGAAGGTTATCGATTTGAAGAATATGCTGCACATTTGCGCTGGAAGGTGGAAGATTGCTGGTAAGCCTTTCCTAGTGTAGATGGCGTGGACTTGTCACTGATATGTTTGCTCCAGAACGTTATTTTTATTTGCTCGACCAGCAGCTTGGTGTCCGGCTGGGCACCTATGTCGGATGATTTTCTTTTCGCATTTTTGGCGTCGTGGGCTAGGAACAAGATACCCGTTTTTTGGAGATTTGGTGTGGTTTTCGGATTGTGTGCAACGGGGAGAACTGACAGAGTTCTTTGGTCATGTTGTGGACGGCTTGCATGAAGCGCTCCTCTCTCTCTCGTGAGATCGAACGCAGGCGTCTGGGTTGGCAGTTTTCGGTACTTTTCTTTCGCTCATTTGTTGACAAGTCATTTTCGTTTCTTTTCGTTTTTGGCATTCGGGCGGGTTGGAAAGCTGCCAAGTTGGATACTGTCGACTGGGTTTTGTTGTTGAAAGGGCTGGGTTTCTGCTTTGCATGGTACTTTCCTTGTGTTTGGGGATGTAAATTAGAGTTTCCTAGCTTTTTATCAGCGGCGTCTTCAAATTGTCTCAATCAGCCACAGCATTTAGACCTGTCTCGGTGAATAAGAAAAGACCGATCATGTGAGGTGCTACTTCCCCTCGCTTTTTAAAATTGGTGAGATGGTTTGTCACGATGAAATATCGCCTCATCGTGGATGATACGTCCGACATTGTGCCCAGATTTGGGGACGGAGATTCCTTCATGGCATGACAACGGCGGGAAACGAAGCTCTGTCAGGAGAGTCGAGTTTCTTCATGAACAATCCGACTCATGACGGACAGTAGAAACTTTGGCAGAGATCAAGAGAAAAAGGAAACATGCAGAGCAAAAAATGAAGGGATCACAGAAGAATGAAGCAGGGAAAATGATAAGCAAAAAGAAGATGAATAGTCACCGGAGCAAGGAAACACACATATTATACAAAAAGAGCTTCAGCATACCATGTTCAACAACGTAACCCCACGCCACCAACAAACCATCCTCATACTCCAGGGTCCCAACAAACGCTCCTATTCCAGCCTTTGCTGCCTTGAGGGGTTCCACTGACTTCGGACCTGCGTGGCATACTGGCCGGGAGGAAAACCAAGCGGCCGCTCCCGCAGATGGCCATTGGTGGTTTGAACAGGTTGAAAGGTGAAGAGCAACCGACGAGTGAGGCTGATGAGGTTGCTAGCGCCTGTTAAAATGAAAAGGGGCTACAATGCCCGGCGGGTTGAGCTTGGTGCTGCTTTACCCTTGGTGACCGGGTGGCCAACGGACTTCATAATACACACTTAACAAGGAAGGATGGCGAAAGTAAGAGAGGAGGGAGCCTCAATCAGTGCCACGAGAACGAGAACAACCGAGGAGTCCCATGGATCCCTCTTCTGGATCATGTAACAGGAAAAAAGGCCCACGCCCTGTTGGTGACCTATCCACCTGCTTGCCTTCGGATCATAGAAGATGCCGGCATCCTCCTTACCCATTCCAGAAAGTTAATTAATCCCCCAACCCCCAAGCGACCCTTGATCAGTGAGGGGGCGGGAGATCGCCAAAACGTGGTATCAGCGTCACGTATTACCGACTTCCGACACAAACTCTCCAATACACCAGTAATAACACCCCAAACTGTTTTGTTCACCAACAAAGCCCCCCACACAAAAAACAGTTCATCCCATGACGATACCTAGTTGCCGAGAACATGGGTCGATGCGGCACCGGTAGGGTTACACAAGGGTAAACCCACGACAGAGAAGCTGAACCTGGTTCCCGGTTGGCTGCGGAAAGACCGTGCCGTTGGGATACAACTTGCATCGCTTCCCGGGAGTGTCAGCTTCCGGCGTGCGCCACAATTATCTTGCAGATGGAAGCTTGAACATCCGGGCGGGAAGCTGGTCGAATGAGAGAGCTCGTTGGTTCTTCAACTGGGCTTAGCTGCATATGTAAATCTAACCACCATCATCACATTGTCAGCGTTGCATCATGGGCAAAAAAATGATGGAGACTTCAACGTGACACAAAAATCCTAGTTGAAGATAGAAAAGCATGCCAAAATAGGCAATACGTCTCGATAGATAGTTTGACACGCCTAGGAACAATTATTGAACACCAAATCCAGTGAGTTGAAGGCCTGTAACCATGGCGAAAAGGCGTTCAATGATAGTATACATGTGTTAAAAGATGGTTGGAAAGCATGTGGACATGGTGAAAATGCATTCAATATATATTATAATGTGTTCAAAGATAGTCGAAGCGCGTTAAAAGATAATGATCAGGCCTCGTCAATAGGCCCCAGACGAGTTGATCAATGTCTTGCTGGGGGTTTAGTCGAATGGGAGCTTGTTGGTTTCTCTAATGATAGACGAAAACAGTTCAGACGAAGAGTGAGAGGACCGACCACCTTGAATGACTATATGTTCATTGGCCGAATAGACTGTAGTAATCCAATTAACACGTCTCACTAATTATTCTTCTCATCTTTTGGCTCTGGTGGAGTAAACATCCACTGAAGAGCGCTAATGTTCTTTTCTTCCCTGGGTATATTGATGCCCCACCTCCCCGAAGTGATATTCCGGCGTGCCTCCTCGCGAGCTCTGTTAATGTCACGGCCAAGAGCACGAGAGATAGTGCCGCCGCGAACGGCTGGTCGAGAAGAAATTGATGTTGAGAAGAAATCGATGAAATAGAAAGGTTGAGAGTTTGTCGGTAGGTACGGTAAGATGGGTCTATTACGGATCGGGCTTTGCCAGCGATAAACTTTGGCAGACAGGCCAAGTAGCTGCTCTGAACAAACTATAAACTGACACGCTCCTCCCGAAATTACAGGCATTGCAAGCAAGTAAAACGTATCATTATTGTGGACTTCCACCCTTTTTAAAGAGAAAAAGGGGCTTGGAAGGAAACTTTTAGGCCTTTAAAGATAGTTCATATGCCTTTGAGGATATTTGATAGGCCTATCAATTCTTCTTTGAGGCATAGTTCACAAAATAATGCGTGTTGACTTACTTGTGCTGTGCCAATTACTTTGCGGAGAAGGTGACTGGGTAAAAGTTCAACACGCCACTCTCCGGTATCAAAAGCTGTTGAACCTTTCAAACAATTCAATATTTCGTTCTATCAAAATTGGCCATCCTATACACGTTTTTAGCTTTACAACCTTGCAGTAAGCGTCGAACTATTTTGCAAGATACCAAAAAGGCCTCTGCTCCCTTTTTACCCCCCTTTTTTATCACAAGCCAACACTAACACCGCCCGTTACCAAGGAGGACAACAAATGGAAAACGTGGTTTCGCAGAACCAAAAACTGGGATATTGGTTGTTGCCGTAGTCGTAGGGGGTTGCTATACAGGGAACAAATAAAACAAAACGAGCCCCCGCTCTTCTTTCCTCAAAGCCTCGGGTCCCAAAAGCACAATCTCTACTCCTTCTCCCGATTAAGCCTTCCACAGTCTCTTGATGGTCTCGGTGATGCCGACATCGCTGGTCTCGTACTCGTAGAGGGCAAGGCCGACAACGACGGTGGCGGCGTTGAGGCCCCAGATGGCAGCCTTGCGGGCCCGAGGTGTTCTGTATTGGGGAACGTAATCGACGATGATGTTCTGGAAGCCGGTGTGAGAGTGGATGAGGAGGGTGGCGCACAGGACGGCATCCATGGTGGGGTTGAGAGAGCCGGCGGCGAAAGGAGCGACGGTAAGGGGGATCAGGGACGCAGCGACGAGACGGTCAAAGGTCCAGTGGTAGGAGCCGTGCGAGGGAGAAGGGGGCGGTACGGGGGCAGCATCGTTGACTGTATGGGTTAGTTGGTGTCCTCACAAAGACATATATAGTGCCGTATATTCGTCGATTCCGGCCCCATCTCGGTTTAAGAAGATGCGCTCGTACCTGTGCCAACAACACGCTCTGCAACAAAATGTTAGTAAATAAAGCCCCGAACCAAAACGTGAGTAGGAAAACGCACGGGGAAGAGGGGGGAGGAGGTCCCTCTTGGCGGTAGTGTGGAAAGCAGCACGCGCGATGATGCTGTTCTGGAGAGCAGGCTTTGTCGCAACCTGGCGCAGCAGGGAAGAGCGGGCGATGGAGGCCATGATGACTGAAAGGTGGACGGCAACCAATTGATTCGACTAAAAAACTGACTGGCTGGGTAGACGACGCCGGGACTGGGACGGCTTGGGCGGGCTTTGAAGACGACGACGACGACGGCGACAACGAACTCGGAACGACGGAGACACAGGCCTGCGAAAATGGTTGCCGAATGTCCAATGCCAACTGAATGATCCCTCGGCAATCGGGACCTCTCTCTGCCAATCGTCTTGTCGTTGATGTCAGCCGAAGAACCCCACCTGGGTTCCGCTTCAAGCCAAGCTTCGGGTCGGACCGGATTTTCTAGACCCCGAGCAGCACCCCTCCAGACGTCACTGTCACAAGCCCAGAGCGGGCCCAGTGCAGGGGACCCTGTTCTGGGTGGGAGGTGGCCCGAGCTTTTGGCCCAAAATTTCGAGCTTGGAGCCCGCGACAGCGTCCATCGAGACGTCTGGCGGGTCTTGAATCTAGACGTTTCACTCAACATATCGACATATTACACGAGCTCTCACCCTTTTTCAGCAGGTCAAGGTGCCAGATCAGATCTTCGTAGGACTTCGTTGGCGGTAAAGCAACTTCACCACATTCAGCCGCCGTAATGGCGTTCGGAAAAGGAGCGCTCATGAGCATGAGCAGAGGCTCCGTCTGCCGGAGATGCCTGTTAACGATGAAGTCCATGGCTGGTGGAGGACCAACATCAACATACGCTCAACAACGCGGCAAAAAGACATGGCACGGCCCCAAGTACCAGGCGAAGATTGACCAGGCACAGGCTGATTGGGAAGAGCGGGCTGAAAAGATCAAGAAGGGGGAGATTCAACACACATGGGATATGTTTGTTGAGAGAGGCTATGTGAAGGACACAGCTGGGTAGGTCTACAAAGTCTGGCGCTGAGGTAAACTTGAAGAGCACTGTTTTCCGGAGCAGATTGGCTGACTTCAACTTGGGAGAAAGATCTCATGAAACTATTCGCAAACTGATGCTTCACAAACGGATTGGCGCCTACACTGGCATTGACCCAACGGCGCCCTCTCTACACATTGGCCATTTGCTCCCGCTCATGCCGATTTTCTGGATGTATATGCACGGTTACGCTGGTTACACTCTGATCGGTGGCGCGACGGCCAAGATTGGCGACCCTACTGACCGGTTGGTCAGCCGCACGCCTCTCAAAAGGACCGACCTCACCATGAATTTGACCAAGATACACTACCAACTCAAGGCCCTCTGGATGAATGTGGAAGAACAGGCAAGGAGGCGGGGCTTCGAGAAGGATTGGGCATGGAAACGGGCTGTTGTGAACAACTCTACATGGTGGAACTCGCTTCCTCTGATCGAGGTTCTCAAGAGGTTAGGGGATAGTATGAGAATGGGTCCCTTGCTGTCCCGCGATACGTAAGTGTTGATTTCAGGCATTCATCGGCAGGCGCATTGCTGACCTTCTCTCACAGGGTCAAGAACAAAATGTCGAAAGGCGATGGCATGTCCTTCTCAGAATTCACCTACCCGCTCATGCAAGGTTGGGATTGGTGGCATATGTATCAGGCAAATGGAATCCAGATGCAGATCGGTGGCTCCGACCAGTACGGAAACATCGTGACCGGCGTCGAGACGGTGAAAGTCGTCCGTGATAACGAGCCAGATCCGGCGAAAAAAATTGAAGGTGGTCCCTTCAACGATCCGGTCGGCTTCACCGTCCCCCTCTTAACAGACTCAGCCGGTGTCAAGTTTGGAAAGAGCGCCGGCAATGCCGTTTGGCTTGACAAGTTCCAGACTTCCGAGTTCGACCTTTACGGTTACTTTGTGCGGCGATCCGATCAAGAGGTCGAGAAGCTTCTCAAGCTCTTCACCTTCCTGCCTATGGAGAATATCAACGAGGCCATGAAGATCCACAGCGAGAACCCCGCCCGACGAGTTGCTCAACATCTGCTGGCCTTTGAGGTAGTCGGCTTGGTGCACGGCATGAACGCGGCGCATAGGACCGCCTTGAACCACCAGGCCAGGTACGGAAAGCAAATCGACATCCCCGGCGTCACGCTCAGGATGCCCAAGGCAGCAACCGAGGACACGCCACCCTCCATTCTAGACGCCCCCAAGATGGACATGCAACTGCCCGAATCTCTCATCATGGGCAAATCCATCGGCCGCATCCTCTACGCCGCAGGCCTCGCAAAGAGCGCCTCAGAAGGCCACCGCCTCGCCACCCAGCAAGGTGCCTACATTGGCGCCATGCCTGGCCACAAGCGCACCGAGGACAACAAGGTGATGGACTACTCCCAGCTCAGCTTCACACCCATCAAGCTCTGGTTCCCCCAGGAGACGAGGAACTACCTCATCGACGGCAAATTGCTCATCCTCCGCAAGGGCAAGGTCCAGATTCGCGTCATTGAGATGGTCAGCGACGAGGAGTGGAAGGAGTCTGGTCAGACGTACCCTGGCGAGCCGGGGACCGGTGCGCTGCGCATGCTTCGCCAGCAGTTGAAGATGCTGAAGTCGGGGATGCTGACGCCGGACGAGGTCAAGGCCAACTTGAAGAACCATGTCGAGGAGGAGGCGCCGCCGCCTGGGTTTATGAAGTTTCCGGATCAGGACTCTTATGCTATTAGGAGGGCGACTCAGGAGCTGATGGATGAGATTCACCAGAAGGAGGTAGGGGGTGATTCGCCGAGGGAAGAGAGGAGGGAATGATGATGAGTTGTAGAGGGGGATAGCCATCGTGGATCTGGGTTTTCATCTGAGTTGTACGATATTGGCTTGTATTATATCAGATGCATTATACTCTATTGTAGATTTTCGTATGTGTGCACATGAACTGGGATGAAGAGTTGGAGGTAGAAACGTAGGTAGATAAAAAAGCTCCAATCCAAATACGTTTGCGGACCAAGATAAAAGAAAGATTGCTACTCCAAATAGGTAGGCCTCCTCGCTGCTAGACCTTCTCAGTATTTTCCCCCAGAGATTTCTGATCTTTTTTTCCGAAAGCCTACATCATCCCTTTGCCCGCATCATCAGCGATGGAGCACCGTCAAATCCCCCGCCGGCGCCCCCCTGAACCCCTTCAGCCGCTCCATCACCTCCGCGTCCGTCATGTCCATCTCGGTGATGATCTCATCAAAACAATGACACCCATCCGTGTACTTTTGCAGCGGATCCCTTCTCCCGCCTCCCCTAGCCGCGGCCTCCCGTTCAGTCAACCTCCTACTTTGACCCGTCGCTAACGAGGCTAGATACTGCTTCGACACCACATACTTGTGAACACGGTACAAACAACCTTTTATCACACCAAACTGCACCAACCTCCGGACGTCGACGTATCTGAGGACGTCTATCCCGGCGTCCATGTGCATTTTTAGCCACTCCATTACTGTTTTTGAGGGGGCAAAGGTGGTCATTAGTTTGATGAGCAGATAATTTGGTAGGCGGTGGTCTCGTTCGATGGAGAGGAGGGAGGAGGAGGAGGATGGGTTGTGGAAGGGGGAGGTGGGGTGGTGGGAGTGAGTTTCTGGAGACAAATTGCTGGGGGAGGTGGAGAGGTGGTGGGAGGAGGATCGAGGGGTGGTGGAGAAGGAGTTCAGGGCGAAGGAGTTGTTGTTGAGGGTGGTGGTTGACGACGACCTGGGGTTGGAATACTTGTCATTGTCGTTGGAATTAATTCTCAGTGCGCCCACGCAGACGTAATTGGCGCATTCATCTACGATGCCGTCGACGTTGGCGATGAAATCGTGGATTCCGGGGCGGGGGGCGTAGCAGGCGGAGAAGAAGAACATGTCGAGGAGGAGGATGGTGTCGTAGTAGAGGAGGTGGCGGAGGGCGAGTTGGGTTAGTTCTAGGGAGACGTCTGCTTGGAAGGCGATTCGGCGGACGTCGGAGACGCCGTCGATGTGGGCGATTACCTTTTGGAGGGTCAGGTCCCAGGTTGGGTCGACGATGTCGGCGAGTTTCATTTTTGCTACTGGGACGTGCCAGCTTTTGATTTCTGGTGGGTTGGGGTGGTAAGGGAAGAGCTTCATGTTGATGGTGTTGGCGTCGTCTTGTCGTTGTGTTAGTTGGAGGGTCATCAGAAGGGGGTGATTAGGCGGACATACCAACGGGGATCATGCACTCTCCATAATTATTCAAATCCTCCTTGATGATCTCCAACAAACTCTCAATCGGCCTCCTCGTCGAAAAGAAGCCCCCATCCCCATTCTTGTCCCTGCTTTCTCCCCACGCGCACTCTCCCTGGGCCTTAGTCTGGTCTTGGCTGAGATACCCGCTCTGCTTTTCCATTTCCGCAAAGGTAATCGCCAGCCGTCGAACAACCCTCTCATAAGGAACCTGATCGACATCGTGATCGACCACGAGACCAAAATTGAAGATGAACTCATTGCGGTGATACCGGGGGTCTGGGATAGAAACAGGGAAACCAAGGATAAGGTATTTGTTGTCTGGGTCGGTCACGGTGATGTACCTGTTGCGGAACGGCTCCCTAGGAATGATGTACTCGGACAGGACTGCAAAGTCAAATAATGGAGATTTTATGGCGGGTGTGGTTGTTGAGGTGCCAGGCGTCGTTGAGGAAGATGTGATGCTAGCATTGAGGTTGCTGATTGTTTGCGAGGGAACAGGAGCCGTATTTGGACCCGGGGTTGTGACTGGAACAATGCAGCCGGGCGGTGACTGAGCCACAATCTTTGTGCCTATTTGAATTTGTCAATCTCTGTTTTTTCTAAGCTGGAGGATATCGAGAAATACCTTCTTGGGGAAGGAAGCGGGCATAGAAAATACCCTGAATCATGGTGTTTCAATGGGTGTCGTCTGGAAGCCCCGCAATTCCCACCCGAGTTATGATTTGAAGAAGTTGAGTGTTGGCTGCTCGTGACTGCGCAAAACTCAAAAAGATATGATTTTGATGAGTCTAAGTGGTGAAATATGAGACCAATTCCTTACGTGCCGTAGACTGGGTGAAAGAACTCTGAAGTTCAAGTCAACCGATGAATGGGGATAGGGTTGAGGGGATGAAAGACACCGCACTTGATGAGTTGTGTCCGGTAGGAACCCTAACCCTTGCATGCCCCCTGGATTCATTCACTCGAAGCAGTTCACAATCATTGTCGTTGGTTACCACGCTTTGCATTCCATGATATATAGCCATTCAAGCACATAAATCTATCAATATCGCTTTTACTACCCAAATATTTTGATAACCACTTTTCCTATCCTCACCCCTATACGTCAGGCCTGCTGCTATGTGTAGGAGTGATATCTCTTCTCCCAAACCGTGCCCCTAAACCGCCAATATCCCTTCTGAAGAAGTTTCCGATATTCCTCAAATTTTCATTCATAGTGACACCTTCACCTGTTGCCGCCCCCACACCGGCTCTTTCTGCACTATCTCTGGCTGCAGTCAACAGCCTTTCACCAAGAGACGCGGCATCGAAACGAGTTTGCAGACCACCTGCGGCCAACCCCGCGGCAAGACCACTGCCACCTGCTGCGGTAGTACTTCCCAGTCCACCAGGGGTAGAGTTGAGAAGTGGTGTTAAAAGAGGAGAGCTCTGGACAAGCTTGCCTCCCGCCGCTGCAGGACCTTCCCGATGGATGGCGAACAGCTCAAGGAGATGTGCCTGGTCTGCTCTCCGCACACCCTTGAGCTCCAGAATCTTGCGGAAGTTGGTATCGGACCGGTCAGCGATGTGTATAAGATAGGCCTGAACGAGACCCTCTGGTGGTGAAGGGCGAACTTGTAGGGTTTTAAGCAACGGATCCATGCGGGTCATGGATGTGTTGACATGCTTTACGAATGAAGCGGGCGGTTGAGTCGAGGAGGATGCCGTGTGGAAGGACATGAGATTCTCCAACGACTTTGTCAGGACATACTTGTCCAAAAGCATCTGCTCGGCGCCAGTTTCGCAAACAGGCTTGCACTGGACCACATTGGTGATGTAGGCGTTGGCAAGATGGTCGACGAGATTGTCACAGAACGTGCGAGCATATTGTTGCTTCACAACAAGCGGCAATATCTCCTCGGCCTTGCTGTTGACATGTTTCAGGAGCTCGCTCACATAGGAGCTGTGATCCGAGACACTTTCCATGCGTGACCAGTTGGTGTTCCTCATCTCGCGCCAAGCGGACTCGCATTCTAACTCAACCTTGGCGACCAAAGCCAGGACGGAAGCGCCAGCAGCCCCCATGAAGGCATCTGACTGGTCAGAGAGGTCCACTCGAGATGTCATATCCGGGTCAATGCGCTTCTTGATAAATTCCTCCAGCTGATCAGTGTTGGTATGCCAGAAGTCCGCGGTGTTAAGTACAAGTATGATGTCCTCGATAGGTGGCCCTTGAGTTCCACCACGTTGGAGGAAGCCAAGGAGAACTTGCTGAGCATATTCGTCCAAGTACTTTGCTAACGTCTTCGTCAGGTCGAGCAGCCGCTCACCAGTGGATAGCTTGGCGCACTGGGATAGGGTGACCTTGTAAAAGTGGAATAATTCAATGGCTGATGGTATCACCGCCTGAGGCGAAAACTCCTCATCAGCCGGAATGAGGGGCTGTTGTTTGTACTTTGGTATCATGCTTGCCAATGCTCTGTCCTGCGACTCGACCCACAAACTCAGGTAGGGCTCGAATGCCGCAGATATTGACCCGTTGAAATTCTGTGCCCTGTCGTCTGCGGAACTGAGCGTATCAATGCTAGCCCTTGGCTCGTTCGCAAAGCGCCTTTCAAGGCCTTGCTCGAAGTCCATGGTTTCCTGCAGGCAGCTAAGTAGCAGGTTCACGTCGAGTTTGGGACCGTCGGGTCTCCGCATGCTCTTTTCCAAAATGCCTTTGAAGTCCTCCCTGGTCCCGTCGCAAAAGGACATGGCTAGCGTCTCATTGACGCGCCAATGGGGCGGGAAGATCACAGCGTGCTCTTCCTCGTGCGTCTTTAGGGTGCGTTTGAACCATGCATAGCGTCGCCCAATGTTGTCCAAGCTCCCGGCTTCATCGTTGCCTCTAAAGACCTGACGGTACTCGCGTAGCTCTGTATTGACATACCAAGTCACCAGTCGAGTCTTCGCATGATCGCCCAACGCATCCATAACGAGACAGGCCTCTACCAGAACCGCGCGACGGGCACCGACCTCTCCCTTCGCGAATGCTATCTCGAAATCCTCGCAGACTTGCTCCAAGAGCTCCCGCTGCAGCTCGCTGACGTTTCGGCTTAGCACGGCGATTTGTTCAATGCTCCGGTAGCTATTGAAGTGGCGCATGAGCTGCAAAACAGCTTGCAAAAGGCCAGCACACTCGCGGTACTGGCGGGTCCGAGCCAATCCTCGAAGTTGTTCGTAGGCGGTGGTCAACATCTGGAGCCGCTTGAGGGCAGTCATGCTGAGGGTTAGGTTGCGCTTGGTGCCATCCAAACGCTTAATGTCGGCCGTCATGGTGGTGATGTCGCGTTCGGTCTGTAGAGCTCTGCTTCGCACACTTTCAATGCGCTGGAATAGAGAGGCCAGTTCGGCCTGAGCCGACTGCATTCTTTCTAGCGAGGAGTCGGGGCCGTAGGCTTGCGCCGTTTCCAGCGAAGTAATGGACTTGGAGAGTTCATCTTTGTGTTTCTGAATCGTCGCGGATACGCTCGAGACCGACGATACAGTGGACGGGTGGGAGAATAGGAGGTTGAGATGTGCGATCGGATCGTAGTCCACTGATGAGTTGCCAGCCCAGTCCAACGTCAGTGACCATGTGTTCCCTGCATGCTCAAGCTAGTGGCGAATAGAATGGGCAATTACCTGAGTCTAGAGACAGAGAATCCGCGACGGTTATATTCATGGTGGCATCCAGGCCGCACCGGCTGTAAAGATGCCTTGCTGGAAGAGGAGACGTTTTGAGAGCCAGAAACTTGCTGCCGTGTCAGCCATGAAGAAGCATTCGTTATTAGGGAACGTCGCCGAGAGCTTGGGTAAGGTGGACACAGGCCATGCCAAGTAACGGCCGCCCGAAAAGCGGTCGCATTATAGTGACTAACCTAATCGAGTCATATCTAAGTGGTATTTCCAGACTCAAACAGGAGCCTTCTCCGCAAATGACACATTTGGAGATGGTACCAGTGGTTATACTTTCCTGTAGATAAATCAAAACAGTGATAGAACCCGTCTATGTCGTTAGGTGGCGTGTAACAGATTATATATAGATGTTGAGGTCAACGAATTTTAAATCATTTCGAAGCTAGAGCGATAACTGAAAGTCTTGGCGCGACCCACACTGTTGCGCAACTGGAGCTGAAGCTGTCTGCTGCTGCCCTGACCTTCAACTGCTATCTACCCAGCTTCAACAAACCATCATCTACAACCGCGACAGTTTCAACAGCAGGAAATATTGCAACCCCAGAGCTAACAGGATGCAACGTCCGACATCATGGATTCATCTGTCGCAGCATCCACGCTGACGAGGCAACGCATTAGTGTGGCCTTATTCTCGCTCGCGGCTACAGCAACAGTCGGCTTATACTGCTACCGGTTATACAACCCACAACCCGAACCGAGTGGTCGACTGCACAGGAGCAACGCCGTTCGACATCGCAGACGTTCTGTGAGCACCCCCGTAGCCGCTGAACCGCCAGGTCGCGCCCAATCCGAGGCGTCCTACACGTCGGCTGAATCCCATGCCGACGAGAACGCTGATATCGACACCACAGTTCGACCCTTGGCCGATGGCGAGACGGTCGCCGACGATGCCCAGGAGCTCGATGATAACTGGTATGATGACGATCAAAATCAATATGGTCCCCAGGCACGAGCCGGTCAAAATATCGTGAGCTTGCTATTTCGAGTCTCCGAGGACAACGCCCGGCGCAGCGCCTATGTTCACCGAGGCTGCCAGTGCAACGGGTGCGGCATTGTCCCGATTCGTGGCATCCGCTACCGCTGCGCCAACTGTGCCGATTTCGACCTCTGCGAGACATGCGAATCCCAAGGCCTTCACACCAAGACGCACATCTTCTACAAGATCAGGATCCCGGCCCCGCGCCTCGGTCCTCGCCAGCTTCAACCCGTGTGGTACCCTGGAGACCCCGAGAACTGCCTGAGACTGCTTCCTAAGAGATTGATGGCCAAGCTGTCCAAGGAAACCGGGTTCGAACGCCCAGAGTTGGAAGCTCTCTGGGAACAATGGACGTTCATGGCCAACACGGAATGGAAGGAGGATCCGGATGAGCTGTGCTTGGCTATGGACCGCAAGACCTTTGAGCGATATCTCGTACCCTCAGGAGACAGACAGCCTATTCCGAATTTGCTACACGACCGGATGTTTGCCTTCTATGACGACAATAATGACGACCTCATCGGCTTCTCTGAATTTCTCCGCGGCACATCCTACAGGAAAAGAAAAAACAGGCTCAGGAAGATCTTTGACGGATACGATGTGGATAACGACGGTTTCGTGAGCCGCCGAGACTTCCTACGCTTGTTCCGCGCTTATTACGTGCTCTTCAAGCAGATGCACAGGGACATTCTGGAAGGGCTGGACGATCAGGTCATGAGTTCGACTGAGGTCCAACAGCTAGGAACAAGCAGAGCACCGTTGAGCAGTCTTTTTGGCCGCGAAGGCATTTTCCAGCCGCCCGAAACCGATCGCCCCTTGGAAGGAAAGGTTGTCAACGAAAGCCTGGGCGAAGTTCACATTGCGGACGGAAACCCCCGGGCTGTGGCAACGGATTCACCTGATGTTTCCGACCGACAGTCAGTTTTGAATGACTTGTTCGCAAAGCAAACCCAGACCCAGGAAAGCCTGTTTGTTCTGGCTGATAGTAGGCCATCGGCGAACAGAGAAAGCGGCATCGAATACCTGAACGCTCTCTTGAACCCACCAACCCGGACCAGCGAGCTACCGACTATTATAGTGGGGGAGTCGCCGCGCGGTGACCAGTTGATGCTTGTTATGAACGGCCCACAAGCTCACATGACAAATGGTGATGGTCAAGACGGCGGGGCCAGCGAGCAAACACCTCACCGAGTCGAGAATGGCGCTTCCCCACCCGGTGAGGAGGCCAGTGATAACTCCAGGGAGGGCGAAGGACGCGCCGGGGACCGTCACTCCACTCGCGTTCCCTATATTGCCACCTCTAACCGGCGTGTAAGGGTTGAAGCACGAAAAAAGCTATTTGATCGTTGGAAGAAGCGGCAGTTTTACTTGGATGAAGAGGAAGGTGCTATGGCTCCTGACGGCTGGCCTGAAAGCCTTGACGTCTTGGCACTGGCGAATTCGTCAATAGAAAGCTCAAAGGCTCCTCAACAGCCTCCTTTCTCGCGGTCACGATCTTCATCTAAAGTGCGATTCGCTGATGATGATGATGAGTATGACCATGGCTACGATACTGATGCGAGATCCAACATCTCCAATTCTTCACGGAGTATACCAGAAAGATGGGGCGGAATGGAAATCCCTGATGCCGAAAGAGACGTGGGCAAGGAAATCTTTTACCAAGTCATTCAGCAGGCGTTCAACGAAATACTCGATACCCTCTTCAAACGCAAGGAGGACCTTGCGATAAAGGCGGCGGAAACCAAGGAGGCGCGCGACAAATGGAGACCGTCCTTTACATCCATCAATCTCAAAGAGGTCGACAGGAACAAGCAGAAAGTTACCAAGAAGTGTAAGCCTGCTGAGCTGTCCTTGGAAGAGCTTCTTGCTGCTAGCGGGTACAGCGTTGACCAGAGCGAGGGGGATGGAACCACTCTGGTGGGTTCAGCCTCTGAGATTGTGCCGGACGAGTTGCCTGTTCTGCCATCTGAGGAGCCTGCGGAAATATCAGCATTATCATCAGAGGCGGCTTCTCATCGCGATCCAACCATGCCGCAATTTAGACCCAATGGCGATTCTGAATCCGAACCCGCCGTCGAGACACCCTCTGACGAGGACCCTACCCCGGTCGACAGAACCGCGGTGAAGGCGGAAAAATCCAAGAAGAAGGCCAGCAAGAAGAATGGATCGGTGTCTCCGCCATCCTATGAACAGTTGGTGGAGTGGAAACGACTGGATCTGGCTGAGAAGGAGGCAAGCGATCGCGGTGGATGGGGCAGGCTCAGCTTCGAGGAATTTGAGAGTATCTACAAGGAGGAGGAAGCCAACGGTAGCCGGCTTGACTATCTGGCTACCTGGATCGACTTTTGCATCCCGTATCACTAGCAGTGGTGTTTTTATGACCCCCTCCATTTTCATATCGCCATGGCAAACTGGTTGGGGCCGGCCGCGTGGAGTTGACTGACCACTGGCGCGAATAATGGCTACGAGATGAGGAGTCAGTGAGCATTGTACGATGGCGTTGGTTATTGAGGCATAGCGGAAAATAAAAGCGCATTATGAATTAAGTGAAATTGATGCGATATTGTGTCGGTGTTATGTCTTCCTTGATGCTGATTTGGCAGATTGTTGTTTTTGTTTAGAGAGAACCTTTACGGAGCCCCCTATGTATCCAACCAACGCCGGCCCCACCCCCCCCTTCCCCCACTTTGTATATAATTTAACTACCTTGTGTTGTGAAGGATAATTACTAAGCGTAAAGAGGATTTAATAAGCCTTGAAAATAATTAAAAGGCCTTTAAAGATAATTAAAAAGCCTTCAAAGATAGTTTAAAGGCTGGTAAATTTCTTGAAAGGTCTTTTATTATATTATAGGCAGGACAAGTTAATAGGTATAGAAGGGGGCGCTGGTCAGACAAATAGGGGGCTCCGTAGAGGTTCTCTCTTTGTTTAAATGTTCTTTTCTGTGCTCCGTTCCGGAGCAGGGTATGAAGAACTCTCCTGAGCCTTTTTCTTTTTTTCTTCTTTTTTTTTTCTGTACAACGGGAAATGGGTTTTTTGTCTTTTTTTCATTTACTTTTCCTTCTTTTTTTCCTTCTTTTTTCCAACTTTACACCCAAGTGAAATTGATGGTCTTGCTGGTGGGTCATGAAGGAATGATGTGGCAAGCGCTCAGTCGCGGTTTCCCAAGTTCTCCTATAACGTGCTCCTTCCTTATATGTCTCTAGGAGGCCAGTGCCCGCTTGTTACCTGTTCCATGCCACTCCAGTTCTCAAAGCCCATGCTGTCGGGACCCCTCTTGTCCCTCCTCTCTCATCTTGACTCACGCTGCCACTCGCTGGCCTCTATTTCCGCGTTTTTATTCCTTATATCCTTCCTACCTGTCATTCTCTCCCATCATTACCTCTGAGATAGGTACACGCTTTCCTTTTTTTCTCAATGATTATTTTACCCTAACACACATTCCTTTTTTCTCCGAGCGAACCGCCACGATATCACTCCTCCCCCTCGTCACCTTCCTCCGACCTGACGCAAGGAGCGCTCATTTTTTCTCCCCCACTTCCTCCATCACCAGGGGGAAGAAGAAGAAGAAGAAGAAACGACCAATAATGGATCCCGACAACATATCCCTCCGGTCCAAGAAACGACTAATAACGGACTCGGGCAACATATCCCCCCGGACCCGGTCCAAGAAACGACCAGTAACGGACTCTGGCAACGAATCCCCTCATTCCGAGCCTAATCCCCAGCGGAACCCGTGGAATACCGAACGAGATGACGAATCATCGACCATTGTCCGGCCGCCGAACCCGAGAAGGGAGAGATATCATTCTGTGTCGAATAGACGGAAAGAAGGGGAGAATTCCTCGTCTGGGGCGTGGTCACACAAGGCTGAGCCGCCTTCTGCGCCGTCGGAGAGGGCGATGAGTGATGGTGGTGGTGATGGGCAGCATGGGGGTGGTGGGAGGAGGGAGCAGGATGATGGTGCTTCGACTTATACGCAGAGATTGTACGATCATGTTATTGGGGAGAGGTTTACGCCTTCGAGGACGGGGCATCATCATCGGAGTCGGACGCCGAGGCCGGCGATTGTCATGACTGGGCCGGGTGGGGAACAAGAGGAGTGGCGTTATGAGGAGGATGATAGGTTTGAGAATGTGGAGTTGGGGGGAGGGGAGGGGTTTGTGATGGAGGAGAGTAACTCGCCTGGCAGGGGGGAAGGGGGGAGGAGGAGGAGGAGGAAGTATTACAGCTCGTTTAGTTGGTGGAAGGAGGAGTATGTTTATGCTGGGTTGAGTGTGGTTGCTGTGGTGGGGCTGGCCGGGTTCTTGAGGACGTATGATGGGCAGGTTTTGCCGCAGGAATTTGGGTGGTCCGGTATAAGCTTTGAGACGGGGGTTGTTGCGTTGGTGACGGCGATGAGATTGTGTATGGATGCGTATGTTGGGTCAGCCATCAGCCAGGGGGCGTGGTTGTGGGTGAGTGAGAGTGCGCAGATGAGGAGGAAGGGTGGGGAGGATGGAAGGTGCGGAGCAAAGTTGGAGGATTTTGGGAAGTTTGATGCTGCGAGTAGGGGGTTAAGGGGGGCAATAAAGCTGATTTGGAGGTTGAAGGGGAGGTTTGTAGGCCCGGTGTGACGGAATTGCTTGCGGTGCTGACATGGGGATATAGGCACCTTGGATGCGTTGGAGCAGCCATTGCCATTCTTGGGGTTGGGTTTGAGACCTTCAGTCAGGAAATGGTCAGCTTTGAACAGCAGCCGAGGCATCTAGACAATGGAACGTTGAGTCCGGCACCAGCACCGGCTAGGTCAGAGGTTTAGGACACTTATCTACACCGAGGGTTCATTGGTGGTAAGCATGTTCATCTGCTCCAGAGAAGTTTGCCGGCTTACAAAAACTATAGATACGTCTCTGTCTTTATCGACAAAAGCGGCTGTCTATGCCGGAATTATCTCCACAGAGGTGAGTCTTCAACTTGGTAGGGTCGACCAGATAACTAAGTATCAAGGTCAGATTCCCATGATTCCAGTATCCTGCGGGACTGCCAATTGCTCGTGGCCTATCATACCTACACTAGCCAGCTGTGGCGACTGTGTCAATGCCGAGATATATACCAAGTGCAACAAAACAGCCAATACTTGCACCTACACAACTGGCTCTGGGACGTCAATCGTAAATTCGATGGACCCGGGGGAACGAAGCATATTCAAGGTCGCACCAACCAACGGGACCGTCCACAAGATCTCCTCGACTTCCCGGGCTTACTACTCGGTGTTTGACTTTCTCTCTGTAACACAAACAGAAGAGACTGGGTTGCTTCTGGCTGGTTCAGAATGCGCTCTGTGGTTCTGCGTAGAGGGCCTCAAGATCTGGGTAGAGGACGGCAAGCAGAACCAAACCCGCGTTGCCAACCACTCCCTTACCTCGTTGACAATGACCAGTGCCGCCCATGGGTCAGAGCACGTCTTTATCAACATTCCTCCCAGTCTCAACACAGACAATGCCACAAAATACGTCGTCACGCGCGAGGCCATGCTCGCCCTGCGTAACTTCATGTCGTCCATCACGATGGGCACAGTCACCACGACCCTCAACACGCTTGATTCGTCATCAGACTGGGTAGAAGCCATGTGGAACGCCACCACGGGCGATTTAAATCAGTGGATCAACACCTTTGCCGCCAGCCTGACGAACGAATTCCGGCTTCATGGAGCGGTGACACAGACGACGAAGAAACGATACGATGGAGACGCCACGCAGATGACGCCAGTGGTGAAGGTGAGGTGGTACTGGCTGATGTACCCTGCCTTTATGATACTACTGAGCATCTACTTTTTGTTTCACACCGTTCTGGCGTGCTCGATGGCTGGAGTCAGGGCGTGGAAGGGAGAGGTGCTGCCGCTGTTGTTTTGCAGGGTGGATGAGGGGTTGTATGAACGAGGCAGGGCTGGGTTGGAGATTCCAGGCGGGTTGGAGAAGAGGGTTGCGGGGGAGAATGTGGCGATGTACAGGAGTGCGGAGGATGGCGGGTGGGGGTTTAGGACTGTGGAGCATGGGGAGTGGGCTGAGGAGGTGAGCGTAGAGGGAGAGAAGAAGTAGATTTTGAGATTGAAGATTGATGACTAGACAAATTTGAATCAAACAGATCGCTCCTTGAAGATTGCTGATGGTTGTATTGCTGTTGCGGTGTTGATGTTGGATTTGTGATGGGTGGTTGAAAGTGGATACTGCTGAGCCTGCTGTGGAAACGAAAAGGGGCAAAAGGGGTGGTTCTTCACGATGTAAACAGTGCGCACGGACCAACAGACTTTGATTATCAGGGATACATACATTTTCACAACACTATTTACAGAGAATGAGATACATGTAGCTCAAAGTGGTTCTAATCAGTCTGAGGGGGCTCATGTAAGAGTACTACACTCGTGAGCTGGGCATCTCTCTTCAGCAGCCGGTTATGTCTCGTGGGCGGAATGAGCCGGGCATCCGTTCCGGCGCTCGTTGATTGGGCTGCTCGTAGCGTGGCTTTTCAACAAGATATGGGGCATGATGATGACAACTGTGTGTGCGCATGTTTTGCGATCACCGAGTTGCATTCGGCTGGAAGAAATCAAGATTGTTCAGGGGGAAGAGTGTGAAAGTACTTTCAGGTCAACGTGACATGGTGGTACTTTGAGGAGATCTCGAACTGTCTGGACTCTACAGGGACAAGGTATCTATCTTCTTCGGCTCATACTGCTTTGGACGGTTCGAAGTGGCGTTATGGTTTGGATAGTCTGGTACTCCGCAGCGGAGATGGGGATGTCGCCTCTCACCGGCGTCGTTAGTGATAAGGCACTTTGCAGGCTTTTGGTTTCGGGGAATCCTTGCTACTGGGTTACTTGAGAATGGAAGAATGAAACTGAGCTGGGAGACCGCGAGATCGTGAGATACACCAGAGGGCATAGAGGTGCAACAGGACTCGGAGTCTTCCCTCAATTGATTGACAGGGCACAGTGCGTCTGACACCGTTGCGGATGTGGCGCTAGTGTTGATGGTGACCGGCTCATTCTTTGCTCGACCTCGCCGGCGGCTAACTGCGGTGATTTCCGTGGCTGTCCGAGGCGCAATGCCACGATATTTGGCCATGTCTGACCCCTGACAGGTCGATGGGTGCCGAGCAGCCGATTTCTTCTGTCTCATCTTGTTGAGCAGCTGCCGAGAGGGTGTGGGATGTGTTTAGATTGTGACTGGTGTGTTTGAGTGGTAGGTGAGTATGGTTGATCACCCGTTGAACCACGGAAAAGCCTCTCCGGGGAGGTGGAGTTGCACATCGATAACGGCAAGCGAAGGTTGACACCCTTCATTTGTTACCCACCAGGAGCCTGTACAAAAGATATTGTTGCGGGGTGGTACATTCAGACTGGCTGGGGAGAACAGGCAATCTAAGGGCCGTTGAGCATGATCAGACGGTATAGATGAGGGGTGTCGATGGTTTTTTTTTTTTTTGAAATGATAGCGTTTTTGAATCTTTATTCCATAGACTCGTTGAACTATCCATGGTTAGATGAGATATTTCAGGATTTCAGTTGATTGAGTGTCATGAGGAGAAACAATTCGAGGCAGTCGGAGCGCTGAGATGTGAGTGAGGCAAGAGCGAAGGCGCAGAGCACTTTGACCCACACCCCACAACAGTTTCATCCACACAGCCCAAGCTAAGGTAAGAAGCTTTGTTGGCAGCACAATGCCCTTTATCCAAGACCAAACACCACCGATTCCATCTTTCCGTTTCACTTCTGCCTTACACACAGCCGCTCGGATGACAAAGACCTCAGAGTCTCAACGAGGAGCCGTGGCGGTTATGCAACCAACCCACGCTACTCTCGCAGTTCTACCCGCTGCTCTACCACCAACGAGCAACTGAAAAGACGGCTCTTCTGACACAACAACCTGGATGGACAACACATTGTTTCTCAGTCCACTCCATCTCGCAATAGGCGGTCTACGTATGCAGAGCGGTTCTGTCCATAAGCATTATCTTTCCGAACTGGGATCCCTAGACTCACTTTATCGCTGTACAATCATATTCTGACAGATATACTATAGCTTTCTCATAATTATTCGTAACATTGGTTCCTCGAGCCAAGCATGATGCCCAGCCAGGTCTGTCATCGATTATTGCATATCGGAGCTGGAAGAATACCGCCATGCAACAGCACTGTTTGGTACAAGTGGACCTTGCAGCTTTGACTCGCAGAGAGAGCAAATCATGTTATCTGCGCTGCAAGCGACAAGCTATCTTCCTGGGGTCCCAAACACCAGCCTCCGTTCGCCCATCGCGCCATTCTGCGGTCTTTCTCTCGGTCGAGACCGCAGACGTCGTCGTATTGCTGCCAGCAACGCCATGCACTCCCTCACCCCGAGGCAAACCTGCATCTACCTCACTAGCTCGCACTTGGCTCTGATCTAAACGCCACCACCCACGTCAATCCCATTTTTAAGAGCAATTCTGCGCAAGGTTGTGGACCCCCAACCTTCTCGGCAGATCATCTAGACGGAACGGAAGCTCACCGTGGTGGCAGACGTTAGGATTTCCGGCCCTGTTCTGATGCGTTTTCAAACATCATCTCCCCCCCCCCCCCAAAAAAAATGCTCGAGGGGTGCGCGCTGATATGACAAGTCAAAGTTGGCTTTCCACAACCAATTACCTTCATCCCCCTGTCCCGACAGACTGGTACAGTCGCTGAGCCCTGTTCATAGCTCTGCTGTTGGTTCCTAGCGCCACCACTCTCCCCTCGCTTTTCATGGGAGAGGGAGGTGGCATATGAGACTGGTTTGACACGAAGTCGAAAGCTGGCATTTTCAGACGGAGGACGTGTACCACTGACAGACCATATCCTGTTGGAGAGACTCTGGCGTCTTGTCATCCGATCAGATGGGTCGCGCACGGTGATGGGAGCTAAATCCTTCCGCCAATTCAACCGTTGATGGGGGCTAGGGAAGTGCCACACATGACGTTTGCATGTTGAGCTGCCCTGCGTTGCACATCGATCAAGAAAACCCGTTCCACGAAACCATCTTGGTTCTCTCGTTGCTTCTTTTGTCCTCGGTGTGGCTGGCGGTGAGTTGACACTCGCCCGCACCAGGGGTCCACGGACAACTCACCTCGAGTACGACCTTTCAGGCGCATGTCTGCCTTCCCATTTCAGCTTGGGTAGACACCACAGCTTCACAAGGACCCCCCTGCGTCGTGGCGCCTGATCAGCAAACTCAGCGGACAGGAAGGCAACAGGGGCAGAGCGTTGACCATCGTCTGCCAGTCCCACCCCAACCCTCCAAGATGGTTTCATGCAAGCTTGTTGCTCCTTTTTAGCCACCCATCTGACTAACACCATGCCCTTCTGTACCACACAGTGCTTTCGGTGTTAAGTGTTCGCACATGCCAGGAGACACCACCGCGGCACCAGTGGCTTCCCCAGCTTCAACGACCTGATCACCCCTGTGTGCGCAGGGTCGATCCCACTGAACCATCACGGTCGTCCCGCGTCTCCACCACCTTTCTGACCGAGTACCCGACTGGCGATAGTGGAAGGGTTACCATTTCAACGCGAAGGCGACACTGACAGCATCTAGGATTTCTTCGGGAACCATCCAGGCCACCATGGCCGCCTTCCAGCCCCAAGTCTGAGGGCTCCCAGGGGCCATGATCAGCCGATTCACTCAGCCTTTGTTTCGATGTCCACCGCTAACGAGAACTGCCTCTCCAATGCAACGGCTTTCAGGTATGGTATTTTCGGACATAAGGGAACCAGGTAAATGAGGCGAAGATTGCAGAAAACGGCGCGCGTGCACACGATTCCTGGTTCCGGCTCGGCTGATGTAGTTCCCCCCAACAGTCACCACCACCATGCTCGAGCATTTTAAGCGCCGAACCAACATGCCGCGTCGTGTGAATCGTGTGCGTCTACTACCCTGCCTACATGACTTTGCCTACCCTCCATCACCACCCACACCCTCAGGGCTGACGACGTTGTGCGTGTTTGCTACCCACACCCATCAAGATTGCTTCTAAAACACGCTACTGCAAAATGTGAATAGCCAGCCAACAACTTTTTCAAAACTCCCGCGGGATGACAGAATCTGAGATCTGACTAGGTGCCATCTTCAGCAAGTGATTCCATGTCTGTTGATCTGCCCACATAGTACGGATAGGTCAGGGTCTCTACTGTTGCAAAGCCTGAAGAGACCTTCCTTATCCTGGGAAGTGAAGCATCGTTGCCCCCGTCTCAAGCGCGCTGTTGGTTCATCACGCTTTGATTCATTTGAAAAGATTTACCGCGAGGCCGAGGGCTCTCGCTTGCGGCTGACAATCTTTCAAGGACAACAACCAACAGAAACAAAATGTCTTGGGCTACTACGACCTTCTTCTTTGGTGAACAATACCCAAGAAATAGTGGAAACTGTAGCATACAAGCGCCTCTGCGGCGTAAATGTTTGATTGTTACACGTTACACCGCGGCTGAACAAAGTCTGTGATAAACCACGCTTCATGATGTTTGGTTCGTCTCAATACACCCGGAACGAGATAGGTGGTTCGAGGTGGTAAAAATGCGTAGGAAATCTGACACAGAACCGTGTAGGTAGCTATCAACGTGGAAAAAAAATACGCAAATGCAAAAACAGGCTGCCGCCTCCCATCTTTCTCCTAGTATAAAGTATGTGAGTGACAATAAATGCGCAAAAAGCAGAGTTGCCAGCCCAGACATTGGAAAAACATGCAGCCAGATGCGAGCGAGGTATATCCTTCTAAAGAGCAAAAGGCGGAATCGACAAGGAAAAACAATGAGTCTTTTGAGGGTTAAGCCTGTGTCGAGATATAAATGTCAGCATTCTGATGATTTGAGAGAGGTATAAAAGGGAAACATACCACAGACACTAAAAGCAATCATCCTCTTCTCCTACTTGGCGTCGAAAGAGGAATAAACGACCCGCAGTCAGTGCATTTGATCTCGGCAGGCCGCCAGTGAATTTTCCAGCATTGGCACACCCAAACCGCCTCTTTAGTCTTGCAAAGCTCAATCAGATCGCCAGGGCGATAGTATTGCTTCCTGATACCGCAGTCAATGCAGAACCGGCGGATTCCCCAAGTCTCTTTGATTCGTGGAGAGTCCGTCGATGGCATGCTGCCACCTGCCGCGGTGGAAGACGATGCTGGACTTCCAGTGCTTTCTGCTCTGCTCGCCCGGCGACTATTGTTTGCCGCCGCCGTGACGCTGCTTCTCGTAAGGCTCGGGTCGTAATGCGGGTTACCTGTCGAAGAGTAGGCCGACACGGAAGACTTCGGCGGCGTCGAGCGAGCCGAGACGGCACCGGGCCCCGGCGTACTAGCGGAGGAGCCTGTCTCGTTGTTTCCGTCGTCCTCTGGGTGGTTGTTCCATTTGAATTGCTCAAAACACTCCGGACCCTTGATTTGGAAGCAGTGGTAGCACCCGAATGATCCAGGGTGCTTGGCATCATACTCCCTGCCGCTTCCACTCGCATTGGAAGAGGAAGCCCGGCCGGGGAAGTAACGGCGATAGTATTGTTCCGCATAACGAACTCCAGCAATCTTGTCTTCGACTGGGAGGTTGGCAGGGTCGAATTTCTCCTTGAACCAGCGGGAGACTTTGGACACCTGGAAGCATTCTAGATAGGTGAATGACCTGTGGATCCGGCTGATGATATGGGGAGGCAAGCTCTGCAGTCCCTTGAGAAATGGGGACGGCCCTCGTACTTCTGGCCGGTATTGGAGCAATGGGGACGTTTGATACGAGTGAAGAGCCGACGATGGAGAGTGGTAAGACGAGGTGGCGAAGTGGGTGAAGTCCAGTCCAGGAAAGCTCTGCATCGATAGTGGCGAAGGATGGGAGGGAATCGAGCCGACTTGGTAACCGTAGTGTTGCGACTGGGAGTATTGTCTCTGAGAAAGTGACGAGTAGAGAGTCGCAGGAGGAGCCATGTGCGCCTGAAAATATTGGGATGGGCTCGGCAGCGACAATGTTGTGTGTGCTTGCGGGGTGTAAGACTGAGGTTGAGGAGACTGCTGGTAGTGAGTGCCGGCTACCAGAGCGTTCCCGATTGCTGAATCTGTCATGCTAGGCACTGGTGATATCGTGCGGGAACTGGTTCCATGCTGCATGCTTGGGGGGCTTGAGAGAGATGTCGACGACGACACAGAAGATACAGATGCCGAGCGAGTCTCTGCCTGCTGCTTTGTGGCTGGGTTCGAGGAGGAATAATAATTGGACGCATTGAAGGCCACTTCGCGGAGAAGTTCAGGGGTCGAGGATGACAATGGCACTGCCGGAGGCGAAGGAGGGAATACACGGTGTGCAGGACCTCCGAAATACTGCTGTTGCGGGTAGCCCGTTACTTCAAGCATGGTTTTGGTTGAAAGGCGTCGAGGTAGAAATGTCAAGGTAGAAGGGTTGTGGGCCAGGGCTGATAGCCAGGAATGGGAAGGGAACCGGGTCCCTCTTATGAATCCTGAGCGGCTGGCTGCGGGAGCTGTGGTGTTGATGCAGACGGCAGCTGGGGCGTTGACCGAGTGGTCGGCGGGAGAAGGCTTCGGCACCGGGAGCAGGACTCGTGGATGAAGACTGAATAGGGGGGGCTTTCTCTTCAGGCTCTGCTTGAACCGCGACAGTCCAGGAACCTCAACGGCGGGCCCTGCAGACAGGGATGGAGGGGTGAGGGAACCAGATGTGCTGTAGGCTGGGCTGGGGCACACTTTGACCTGCAGCGGGTTGTGTCGCAACGGGGGAGAGACTTTCATCAAGCCGATTTGAGGCGTCAGGTAGCAGTCGAGGTACCTTATCCACCCGAACAACACACCACACCTTGTCCTGTAGTGATCTGCAACTGATACCTTTGTGAGCTCCTCAGTCGCGTTTTCATTTGGCAAACAAGACAGAGGGACAAGAAACGGATGTCTCGATGGAGGACACAAATCGGCCCACGCAGCCCTTTCTAGAAGGGACAAGCGCGATCAGAAATGTCCTGCGACATGGTCTTTTTGAACCCGAGCTTTGATTGGCACTGGCCCTGTGAGACTTGCAGGACGAAATCGAGCGTGGCCTAGGCATGACTCTGGACCCGCAGCCCCAAACAGCTCACCCGGGGTACTCTCCGGAGGGCAGGACACTCACTGTGGTGGTAGCTTGAATCCAGGTCGGCGGGCTATGCGTGAGATGCACGACGAGAAGCTGAAACAGAAATGATATCTCGAAATAGCGCTGTCCTCGTGAGGAGGTGAGAGACGAGGGAGCAAGCAGGTGACGGGCAAGCAATCAGGCAAACCACATGAAGAGGATGGAATGTGCCGCTCAGGATGGAGGATACTCGTGGGGTTTATCCCGTTTCCGCCAAATGGCGCCAGTGAGACTTTCATCGGGCGGTACCTTCCTGGACAAGGGACGTATCGACTAGCCCTACTAGCCCGTCCACTTTATTGCTTCCTGCCCACCTATTGATGCGACAGCAACAACGCAGAGTGCAGCCAGAGAGGTAGGGGGGCATACACAGTTAGGCAGGGCGTGGTGGTTATGCCAAGTGGACTTGACTAGGGTCCTGTCACGGAGGTGACAACCCCATGCATAACAGATCTTTTTACGCACCGAAGCATGTCAGACTGGACGGGAAGCTTGTCATCTTGGCTTGCTTTGGCGTGTGGTTTTCGCCCGTCTCCCACACCAGCCAGAGTTGATTTGCATTCATCTACAGAGCGCAGCTGCCATGTCACGTTCAAAAGGTCCCCTCCTTCCTCTCGCTTCTCACTATCGGTTTGCAAGCAAGGAAGGTGCACACCGCTACGCACGAAATGTGGGAAGGAGGGAGGGTGGGAACGAAGGTGAGGTGATGAAGTGCGTCGAGTTGCCTGCGCACTGTGTAGGGTTGAGGAGGAAACCTGCCACCCTAATCTCAGGCCATCTCCCACACACCTAATGACGGCAACGAACGGTCAAAATCCACTTGCCGTCCGTCAACCCGCCCATATTTTGATCCATGCACAGACGAGGAAAGAAAAAGGGCCACATCCCGGCAAAGCTCCCACGGGTTGGAGTGTGGAGGGGGAAGGTCGAGCGAGGAAGGAGGTGGTACAGCGTCAGAATCTCAACCCGGCCGATCGCGAGGGGTAGGGCGTAGGTAACCACCAAAGGCGAAGGACCCGCCCCAAGCCGCTCAACCACAACCCCCAGATGGCAGTCCGGTGCAGATTATGCCCGGGAATGTGGCCTATGAGGGAGCGAAGCCTTCCATCCAGAAATAAGCGCACGACCAACAGCATCTTGGCAACCAAGCTGCAGCCAACCAGCTTGCATATATTTGATCCACTGACACAGTGTACCCAGACGCTCGGGACGGGCCGCGAATTATGATTGGCGTAGATTTAGGGCCCGAACTGTCGGGAACGCTAATTCAACGTGTGGTGGGTCCCAGAAAACGAAGGTTTCCAGGAAGAACACATCCCCCTCAGTTTGAAAACCTGTCCTTTTCTGGGTCTCATGCTTTCAAGATTTGCGTGTTCAAGAAGATATGCCCTTTGTGTCTGCTGGGAGCAGCGCCTGCCGTTATGTCAAATTTCCCCCGTGAGTGATGGAAAACATAGCAACGAACTCTCCAACAAAAATGAGCTGTCAAATCTGTCAACAAAACGTGCGGTGCTTGCATCGCGCTTGCCGTACGGGCGGTTTTCTTCCTTCCCATATGTGGCGTGACACAGCGTCATGTCCCGTTGCCGAGCCCCTGTGATGCTATCCATCTTGACCTCCCCTATCAGCGAAAGAGGATACGCTCGCCCCAGAGTCGTCGACTCGGTTTAGTTCTGCCACAAATCACCAAGACAAATATGAGATGATACGGGCCGGTGGGCGACATGATGGGGTAGAATTCGCGGCGAGAGGGCGGCGCAGCTCTTTGGCAAAATCAACGGTTGCCACTGATATTTGCCGGCGCCGAGCTTAATCGGATGACACCGTGATGGCTACATACTTGTTCATGCAGTTGGTACCACGACTTTCTTGGGGGCATACTCGTAGGGCTGGCTGTTGAGGCTCTGGCGCCGTTTCAAACGGAGGACCGAGGTGTCGTGTCATTTCTCCTCAGCTGTGCGGCGTGGGAGTTGGGGACAGCATCATGCAGCGCTGACCGACTGCTCCTCCAACCTTGGGAACCATCCTTGGTCTTGGCGATCCAAAATGTCTCTCCTTGTATGCTTTGATCATGGATGGGACCGGTGGCAGGGGGCCTTGGAAGTGGCATCGACGAGTAAAATTCAAACTTCTGAAAAGGGACGAGGTGGCAGAGCCAGCTATCGACGAACAACATGCAGTTTGCAAGCGCTGAACCAGTCTGTCGGGTCCTCTAGCGTGAGAGGGTGCATATCTACTGTTGATGTTGTTGAGATCGAACGTCCCGTGATTTGTCAGAGAACGGACTTGCGTCTGCAACCATGTACCACTCGGCGTCGGTGGACCTCGGTTTGTTACATGAGTGAGTTGAGAGATCTGGGATAAATGTGACGTTCTGCCTGTTGTTACTGAAATGGAAGGGGGACGGTGGAGAGGGAGGCCTGCCATACCCATGCGCTCACCACTCTCACTGCCATGGCCGCGACGAATGCGGCCCGTCTCTCGGCATGTCCACGGCAACTTTTTGTGTGGTTTACCGGCGCCGGTTCAAAATTCACTGCTCGGGGCTGTGTAGCGGGGGGACCGGGGACTAGTGTCAGTAGCTCCGATCTTTTCCACCCTAAATCAAGTCTCGATATTGCGGCTGCACGGCGGCTACGCTTGAGAAAGCCGTACAAGATGCCTTACTGCAATGACATGACGGCCAGCAAGTTTCGCTCCATGGCCTGCCTCCAGTAAACCCTTTCCCGAACCTCCGACAACAACATCCGCCGTGGAGTGAAACCTCCTGTCCCGAGCGAGATCATTCTCTCAAGATACATCCTCTGATTGGGATAGACGCAAAAGCCTCATCAACGCAGCCGCCGCGCACACCATCCAAATCACAGTTACCTACCAGGCTTCTCGCCAGATATCTCCTGCAATCACCGCCCCCTGCCCCATATATTTAAGGCTACCTAAGGTAGGCTCGGCTTTTCTTCAACAACGCCACAACGCGGGGTCACCTCAACCCCCTCGCGGCGCAGCAACCTCACTCGTCAACATCCGGTCGTCGTCGGAATTTAGAACCGGTAGGTTGTAGTGTGTCGTCGAGCGGAGGGCAGATGGACAGGATATACCAGGCTTGAAGTGATGTCGGTAAATGGGCTGTGCCTTGCTTTCACATCTGACGTTCCATGCTTGCGGGGCCGGAAAACCCGTGTTGGTCCGGAGGACGGTGGGGCTTCGGCTTCGGTTTCGCTTCCCCGCGGGGGCTTGGCTGGACGGAGAGCTCTTGCCGCATCGGTATCTTGGAAGGCATCGTCAGCAATTCTTCGATTTTGACCGTGATTCCTAGGTTTTTTTATAGGTTTTTTTTCTGCATTTGATAAGCAAGAGACGGGCTGATTTTGAGAGTTGATACACTCCGGATCTTGGTCTGGTCCTGCGCATCTTGATGGCATCCTGTGATCTTTTCCGCCGTTTGATCTCCGGCTCCGGGCTGGTGTGCATTTCCTGATTCCCTTTATGGCTACATCTTTCTGTCACAATGGCTTTCGGGTTCGAATTATTCCAGAACAAATAAAAACCCTTCGCTTCAGTTCATTTGGGAGGCTCCCTTGTCGAGACTCTTGAGACTTGTTTGGGCGATGGAGATGCGACGGTGACACAAGCGGTGCATTTCCAGGTATCAGAGTTGACAGTTGCTATTGCTTAGTGACTAGCTCAACAAAAGGAATCCTTTGTGTTGCCGGACGAAAAGAAAGTAAACATTCTGTTCAGATGACCCCTCCTATTCCGACCCTGACCCTAACCCTAACCCACTCTTTGTCCATCTCCCCTTTCTCCCTTTGACCCTATTTTCGTTTGGTGATATGTTTTTGTGTGGTTTCTCTCTCTTCTCTGGCATGCGGTCCTAAGGTGGAGAAGCTGCTGCCAGTGCCACGGTCGTCAGGATGGGGACCTGTTGTCTCGGTCAGCTTTCCGGTTACTGTGTAAAGAAAGCCAAATGATACTCACCCCTTCGGTATTATCTGCACTAAAAACGACAGTAGTCCAAGCATCTGCCACCACTCCTCCTGGGACGACCGAAGGTGGCGGGGGGGCGGTAACAGTCACTGTGAGCACCCCTCCTGGGACAACCGACGGTGGCGGGGGGGCGGTAACAGTCACTGTAAGCACCCCTCCTGGGACAACCGGCGCTGGCGTGGTCATCGCCGTGTTAATATCGCTGGCAACCGGGGATGGAGGAGGAGGCGCGGGAACAGCTGTGTCTGGGGCTACCTGGGGAATCACCACCAAGGACGTCGACTCCTGCCAGATTGTGCTGACAGGCATTCCATTGGAGAATGATGTCACGGGCACCGTCTCAACAAGAGTGACAGTACGGCCTCCTTCCTCTCCTGCTGCTGGTGGAATGACCGGGGTTGGAGAAGGAGGAGGTAGGGGCGAGGGGGTGGTAGGTATGCTGATGGGGATGGCGGAAATAGTGATTGTTGTGTCTCCGATTGTGGGAGAAGGGGGTGGACCGGTGACAATGATTGTTGTGTCTCCGGGTGCGGGAGAAGGGGGTGAACCAGTGACAGTGATGGTTTTCGTAGAGATGAATGAGATGGGCGGTGCGGGGAAAGGGACGGTGACGGTTATCGTGCTGACTGGTGGTGGTGCCGGGGCTGAGGCGATAACAGTGGGAAGACTTATGGTTATCGTACTAGCTGGCGCGCCGGAAGGTGAGGCAGTGACAGTAGGGAGAGTGACGGTGATCGTGCTGCCGGCTGCTGTAGGCGAGAGCGCAACAGGGGCTGTGACGGTGATGGTACTTCCAGGCGGTGGAATGGCTAGAGTTGGGTTGGGGCTAGGGTTTGAGATGGGAGAGAGGATGACCGTCACTGTGTTTACTGGGATCGGCGTGATTGTGACGAGTATGGGTGTTGGGGGAGGTGGAGATAAGGTGAGGATTATGGGGGAGGGTGTGGAGTCTGAGACAGAGGCGGCAGGCGAGAGAGCAATAGGGGTGCCGACTCGTACTGTTGTTGATGCGGCTATCACCGTGGCTGAAGGGGATACCGATGTGATCACTGGTGGACCTTGTGAGACCAGGGGAGACTCCGAAGTAACGACGATGGGACCTTGTGAAGGCCCTGAGGAAGGACTGGCCAAGGTAAGAGTAACTGGAGTGGTCGTCAAGGCAGTCACCGCGGATAGTGTGATATTGAGAGATACCACCGATGTGGCATTGGCGATTGTCGAGTTGAGTGGACCTGTACCTAGAGGAGGGCTTATGAGCACGCTCGTCTGGTTCTGCGGATCATCTGCTCGGTGGTAGATCTTTCGGGGGAAGATGTTGTTCTCGCCATTCTTCTCGTTGACATCTTGAGATGAGGCCCCGTTGAGAATGGGTGCTGGAGCAGCCAGGGTGCCGATGTCCCTGCTTGCAATGATGTAAACTATAAGAAGTAATAGATGCATTTTGAAGGCTTTAAGAAGAGCAGCAAGGCGTCGGTTTTTACAAGCAGCCCGAGAGGTCCTACTTGGGTTGATCAAGACATGGGACCTTCTTGTAAAGAGTTCAAAGTGAGTGTTTCAACTAAGTACTTTGGCCTGACGTCAAAGGTTACGACTTTGGTCAGCCTTCCGCAAATAATATATCTGCCTACCTATCCAGCCACTCCAAAGTATTGTCTGCATGATGAAAGACCTTCAGCTCTCTTTTTTGAGCCAAACTATCCGCGTAATGTGGCCAAAGTGCGTTGTTTTCACGCTTCCGATGAGAAGTTGTTGCACGTGGGAACATCTTGAGGCCTGGAAGAAAGTTAGTATCCAAAACAAATCGTACTCTCTGAGGTTCACGAAGACTGGACAGGCGGCTCCCAGCATCCGATGTCGAGGAGTTCATGTGCACCGTGTCCTTGACACATCACCCAAATGCTCCCTGTATAACCAACATGTTGGTTCCTGACGCATCATTTCCGAGTCACCTGTCATGACAAATATCTGGGGATCATGGAAATAATGCTGAAGAAGTATGACGAGACATGGGTTTCTGTGGTGTAGGGGGGAGATTTTCGAAATGCGGAGGCAGTATGACACTGTCTAAGGCATCGTGCTGATGTGAATCTCGATCCGAGACAACGCATGGCCGGAGATCACCTGTGTGTTTTTGTCAGTCCAGTCCATTCTTTCTGTGTCACCGTACCACAACGTACTCACATGGCAGGTATGGCAAGCCGGGACCTGTGGCAAGAACATGTAACCACGGGAAATCACATTTGTTCCTGCATATTTGGAAAGTCGGGACGTCAACCGATGGTCGTATCACGGGAGTTTTGGAGCTCGTATAGGCGGTCCTTGCGTGACAAGTTTCACAACCACACCGAGGGAACATCAACACTCTGAACACGCGGCCAGCAGCCCCATCATTTTCTGTTATATCCTTCGTCAGCTCCCACACATGCCTTCCATTGTGTAATATACATTGTTCGATTGCCATCCACATCTTCCCAATGCCAAAAGATGGTCTGAACGTGAGATGTTGTTGTGTGTCAGTGTATTCCTTGTTGGCACACGCGCCAGTGAGCTTTCATGCCGTAACGCCGCTTATGTGATATGGGTTTGATCAGCCCTGGAGTATGTAGCTAGAAACTGTTAAATATCGTGCACCCGAAAGAACCGATGGTAATTGAAGACTTACATGCCAACTATGGTGGCCACCGCCAGAGTTATTCCCAAAATCGTGAGGAATGCAAGCATGAGACCCATAGCTCGCATTTTTCTCTCTTCTTCTTCCTCAACGGTCTCTGTGCGCGGGGCAAAAACACGGACAGTCAAGGTGCGGCGGGTGGCAGTCGAGTTGTTATTGGTCTCGACTGGGTGGTTGTTGCTCTCAAGGTCGACATGATAGAAAGGGTGAGGAGAACGAGACTCCAAGGGAATGGAATTCTGATAAACAGCAACAGCCTTGTAGGGGGGGACGTTTTCGGAAGGAGCCGCTTCCTGGATGTTCCTGTCTCTCTCCATTGTCTTGACTTCCAGACTGTTTCCTGGATGTGGCTGAGAAGTGTTCAGGTTGTGATCTTGCGAAGGAGGCGCCATCGGTACGCAGTTGTTGAACTCGAGATGGCAGTCAGTTTTACAGTCGGCGACTCGGGAAACTTTCTCTCGTTACTTAGGCGGCGGGCTGTCCTGTCCAGTTTCTGCCTGGCAGTGAAAAGGGCGGTTCTGAGCATCGTTCCTTCCTTGCCAAAGGAGATATCGGCTTCAGATGACGTAGGTATATTTTATTCAATTACACACCTGGCAGCCACTCCATGCCGGCCTGGCATCTCTTTGGCTGATTTCGATCATCCTCTTCATAGAGCACATCGACCAGGTGGTATGGTATGGTATGAAATAGTTGCTCCCTCCTGTGAACACACTGCCTGAGAGCCACCAATAATGCCATCATCCAATCAGCCCCTAGCCTTCCCCACAAGCGCTCTATTTGAGTGCCTCAGAAATTTGCATGTCTTTGTAACACATCGAGTCACTTCCACTGTCTCCAGACTGGATCCAACCTCCCATGTGTCGTCTCGGCCGTTGACATCGTCAACCAGCCCCTTTCTACGACAAGGCCGCCAAACAGATTTTGATCTGGTTACAACAATGAGAAGACTGATCTAATCACGAAGATGCCTGGCCAATTTGGTGCTTCCAGTTGTGTCAGGACCGCACACCGTGACCGCAACTTCCCATGCAGTTGGTATTTAGAGATTCTTTGTTCTGGCTTCACTCGGGAAATTGGTTGGTTACTTACCAGCACCGCCAGCCCAACAGTGCCGAGGTTTTTCAAGCTTATAATACTCCCTCACCTCTCTCCTTCAACACTTGCTTCTTCCATTCTTCAAAACCTTCCGGTCCGTCAGCTTTTCCATCCACACATCACCTCTACTTTATTCTCCATATTGTGTCTCCAAGTGCTTCAGAGTACGAGCTTCATTAAGTCGAGAAATCATCATACCATATATTCAGCACCAACACGTTTGTCGAACGCAATTTCTCGATCACGGCACACCGCCTACCCCAAAATCCAGTCCACGACTTTCATCAGTCTCAATCTGAGCATTACCGTTCCTCCCTCGAGACACAATCATCTGACATCTTTTCATCATCCATAAGCACACAGACTGGCTCACAGATAGTCATCTCACGCACCAAGACGGCGCCCTTTCCACATCAAACATCTCTAGTGACTAACTCCACTGATCATCAGTCAGACGATCACTGTTGTCGCAGCCGTCACCATAGTACCATCATCTCAGTCATCATTTTACAGCATCGCATCTTCACATAAAACCCTTTTCACCTATTCATAATCTGGTTCTCTGTTAGCAGTTTGCATGTTATAAAGTATCACTCAACACATTTCTCATCTACAAACGGTATCAATACACCGATCTTGACGTCTTTTCTCACCTCTCATCCCTCCATTGTTATTTCACTTCTCGCTATAATGGAGCCCATCAAGATCAAGACCACCGTTCTCACCGCCGACGCTTTGGCGAAAGCCATGGCCGAGATGCAATCCATCCTTTCCCAACTAACCCCCTCAGAGTACAAAGATGCCCTGGCCATCCAGTCAGGCGACGATTCCGACCGATCAGCTCAGAAGCTGTTCTCCGACCCGGGGGGCAACGACTCGGTCAGCTCTGACCAAAACCTCACCACCACAACAACCCTTGCCTGTCCCAGTCATCCAACCACCGACGAACCCACCACCACCGAGACAAAACCCGGGCAAAACAACTACCACATCCTCCCGCACCCGGCCCCGGTCTCCAAATCTGAGCCGCGGACTGTGAAAATCGGCACGCTAAACAACATCCCCATCTACCACTACTTCTCCCACGCCGAGCAGTTCCTCGCAAGCCAAGAATACGCCACCCCGTTCGGGAAGCGCTTCCTCCTCGACGAGCCAGACAGCTTGTTGCCTTCCGATGACCCCTCTGACAGGGTTTTCCATCCTCCCGTCCACTCGGAGGAGTGGTGGCCTGGTCCGGGGAACGCAAACAGGGATTTTCGATTCAAGAAATATTTTGAGATACGCAAGTCGGGGCTTGGGGGGTTGGGGGCGTTTGCTACGGTGGATATTGAGATGGGTAGGGTTATCTTGCTGGAGAGGCCGCTGCTGTTGACCACGCATGGGAGGGTGGAGGATGATGTGTTGGCGATGCGGCAGGAGGGGAAGGGGATTTATAGGAGCTTGGATGGGGGAGGTGAGGTGGGGTGGGTGAGCAGGGTGAAGGATCGGAATTGGTGAGTTTATATACTGGATCTTAAGTTACCTAGTTGAGGGCGAGTTGGTGGCTAACATGATGTGTGTCTGTGTAGCTTTGATCTGGGAGGTGGGATAGGCTTCTTTGGGATTGCCTCGAGGTTCAACCATGCTTGTCGGGGTGCGGCGAATGTGAATTATAAGTATGATCATCACAGAAAGGTGATGGTTATGACGGCGAGGAGGGATATCGAGGCGGGGACGGAGCTGTTTATTGACTATGGGGCTGGGTCTTCGGCTTGCTTGTATGCCATGTATGGGTTTGTTTGTCGGTGCGGTGGGGGGTGCAGGCGGTTGACGAGGAGGGATTTGGAGGCCATGGGGGCTGGGTTGAAGGAACTTGTGAAGTGGGGGTTGGCGAGTGAGAAGGAATTGGCGTGGTGATTGGGGGTTTGATAGGGGGGATGAAATGCGGTGATTTATGTGGGTGATTTTCTCGCAGTTTTTTTTTTTGGTTATATTTCGCTACTTTGGTGAATTGAACGTTGTGTTGAAGTTTTATTGATGGTCCTGGTGACAAGTTGGTTGTACAACAGAACTATTGATACACGTCAGTATAAACGTGTATTGACCGTCGACTTACCATGCGTGTGCTTCACTTGATAAATCCCCGCAGGGACAGCGTTGGATCAAGGAAAAGGGGCTTCCAGGCGACAGGCTAGGGGTTAGGGTATGAAGGTCTTGCCCCTTTTTGACCCCTATTTGCTGATGTTATGCTGCTTCCACACCCATCATAGATAAGCATCATGTTTCCAAGGGAGACCGGGCCTATTGGTAGGGGCGCTCAACAGAAGAGGTATGTCTGTTGCGCATCATGACAAAATCGAGCAATCTGCAACCATAAACTCCATCTGACATCCGGGCAAGAGCTCAACGCAAATGGTCCTCTCGTCTTTCGTGAAGCACACAGAAAGGGTTAAGGTTGATTGATGGCCTCGTTCGTATTCCAAAGTTGAACACCCTATCACACATGCAAGCGTGATATGACACAATATCACTCGAGATATTGAGGCGGCAGGAGACGGCAGGCCATGAGGAGCTTAACTGGCGGACGGCAAGGCCAGAATCTGCAAGCCTCATCCCAATCTTTCCCGGGACGACCACATCAGGGACACACACACACGCACACACCCAGGCAGACAGAGTGGTAGGTGAATGAGCGGACGCGGTCCGGCTGCATGCATCCAAAAGTGCGATATTCTCCAGATTGCCATGTTGTCCGATGTGGCCTAGTGCATATGTGGTCCATCCCACACTCAGGCCTCGCTACGACGCTGAAGCAAATAGAAACTGATAGCCAGGGCAGGAAAGATAGATGGGCACGACACCCTCTTTTTGTGAGTGATGTGAAGAAGGGGAAAGGGGTGGGGTGGTAGTATTTGTTTTCCATCCCACGGCCGGCAAACTACTGGCTCATAACGCAAGGCCGAGGGTTGCCGACGAGGTGCGTGTGCGTTTGTGTGTTGCCTTGTCCAGTATCAATCACCATTCTTCGTATCACGACTTGGTTGCAGCCTTCCTGCCAACCACTATGGATGCTTGATTTGAGCAAACACACTTGCTTCTATGATCAGTCATTTTTGCGGAGACACGCCAGCGCTTCTCTGCTCCTTGATATCAAGCAGGTCTGATGTAATGTAAGCAGTCGGCCCCTCATCGTGAGATCTGATAAACAAATGGCGATATCGGCACGGCTTTTGCCTTCCTTTGCCTAGAGACGGTTGTCAAGTTTCCAAAAAAAGAAAAGAGGGTTCGAAATGAGACAAGATGACGGCTGAATTCGCAAAAGGCCAACTGGATGAGAGGCGGTGAGGCGCCGGAAAATTGAGTCATAGAAAGCCAGATAGAGCTTCTCTTGGTGTGAGATGCTGGATGGATAGCTAGGGAGATCTCGGCATGTGCATTGGGACGGAAAGCTACTTGCTCAAATGCTGTCATGGTCGCCAAGATGAAGCTGCAGCAAGCACGCTAGGCTAATGCAGCAGATCTCGAATCGTTTTGGGCCGTCTGGGGGGAATACAGACACCAAAGCTATATGGATTGGGTGGTCGTCATGGCGAGCACTACCTAGAAATGGCTTGGTCGTAGATTGGAACCGGAAGATAGGCATTTGAACCGGGCCATCGATAACCAATCGATAATGATACGGACATTGAACCGCTCGTGCTCTGGTGGGAAACCGAGTGGGATACCACCACCGCCTCGGCCGCGGATGCAAGCACTCTGGGCCGTTGGTGATTCATACGAATAAAACAGGTCGGTGGCGCACGAATGAGAAATGGATTTTGCTCTGGCGTGAATATCGAGCAAATCCTCGGAGGGAACAGCCGCAACTGGGTGTGAATGGGCTGTTAATTGAGGGGCCGGTGGAGGTATAAGACCCGAATATGAAGAGGTGCAGACGCCGGACGGGCCATAGTCTGATACGAGGGATAGCCGAGCGCTCAATGCCTGTGAGCACCCATGTGGCTTCTAGAACGATTGGACAATGAACAAAGTGTGCGAGGCACGGCGAATGTATGTAATCCATGTCGGCACAATCTAGATGATGCGTATACACCCGCTGTATGTCATGGCCGTCTCGGCATCATGAGCATATGTCTGTCTGCCTTTCATATGTCAACCTCCGCCGAGAAAAAGACCGGTCTTGCCGGAAAGCTCCGGAGAGCATCGACCTCACCTCTTCGATGCCGTAATGGGGCCGAGGACCCTCGATGACATCTTGATCGACCGATCCAGAAAGACAGAAGCTGGTGTGGTGGAGGGGCATCCGGCTTTACTGTGGTGCAGGGGTAAGTTTTGCCTTCTTGTCAAGTACTCGCGCTAGTCAAGGTCCACCCTGACGATTGTATTCTACAAAATAATCACCATATCTATAGCTAGTATTTTGTATGCATACCATTCGCTGCAATTACTGCCTCACACCGACTGGGCATCGAATCCAACAGCGTTTGAAGGTAAGATTCCGGAAGCTCTTGCCAGGCCTCCTCCACGTACCTCTTCAACTTCGCGTACGACGGCTTCTCCTCAAGGCCGTATTTATCCTCAATATAATCCTTCATCCAATTCCAACAGGATTCAATAGGGTTTAAATCTGGGGAAAAAGGAGGCCAATCAACTACTCTAATCTTCCTATTCTCAAGATCCTTCTTCGTACCGGCCGCTCGATGGCCAGGTACGCCGTCCTGCATAAAAGAAAGCTGTAAATGGTGTTGCTCGAAGGTATCGTCAATAAATTCGTGGACGTTAGGAAGGATATTCTTTCGGTAAGAATACTCATTGATCGATCCCCATTCCTTTTCCCAGAAGATACCAGGGCCTTTAGTTGAGCCGTAAAAGCAGCCCCAGAACATCCACCCTCCTTTTCTCTGGTGCTTTTCAACGATACAAGTAGGGTCCCATTCCTCGTCGATTCGGCGTGTAACATACTGCTTACGGTGAGGACCACCAACTACCCAGGTTTCGTCACTCCAAAGGATTGTACGCCATTGTTCGAGAGTCCAGTCTTTATGTTCTATAGCCCAGGCCAGTCGCTTTTGCTGGTTGGCTTCTGAAATAGGAGGCTTCTTCCGAGCAACTCGACGGCGAAATCCGTGGCGGTAAAGGGCGTTGCGAATCGTAATCCAGTTAAGAAGGGAGTTGAAAAGGGCAATAGAAAGCTCCAGGAAGCTCATCCGACGGTGTGCCTTTGATTCACACACATACCGAATAAGCTCGAGCTCTTGATCGGCCGTAATAACGCGTGGTCGGCCAGATCGTGGGGCGACCTCGGCCGCCGGGGCTCGTATCGCATGGCGGATTTGGTATTTCGTATAACCAGTGGTTTCTTGAATTCGGGGTTGGCTAAGGTGGCCGTCGAAATAAAGGGTACGAATTCGTTGACGCTCTTCAGTAGTAAGGTGGCGATTGGGAGCCATTGTGGTGCTGGCTGGCTGGCTAAGTGGTGTTGAAAGGTGGAAAATACTGGTCTGGAGGAAATTGCGGTAGAATTTTGGCCGAAGTTGGCCTAGCCAAAAAAACAAGGCCCTGGGCGGTACTTGACAAGGGGGCAAAACTTTTGTACGTAACCACAGTACTGACATGGGCTGGCCGAGCCAAAATCTTGGTCAAGAATGAGCAAGTATGAGATGGCGGTCAACATGTTGCGCCCTAGTATTGCTTTTTAGGGTATCTTCCAATTGGCGAAGCCTCTGCCGCAACTGATTGGCGAAGGAATATTATTCCTTGGGGAAGGGACAACAAGAACATGGAGTCCAATTAGATAGCCAAGTTTTCCCACCTTCTCGGTTTCCACGGCTTACGGGACAAAGCCAGCGGTCCCTTTGGCACGTTTGGTACGGAGATGGTGGTGAGAAAACCGGGGGAGGGTACCCCACGCGGGCTATGGAGTGGACGTCAGTCTCCCGTCTCCCGGGCAGATCGGGACCTGCCTCTGGGCGTATGCCAAATGTTGTCGGCCTAGGACCCCAGCCAAACGGAAAGCTATCCGGTTCAGGTGTCATGGTGGCATCCAGAGCTATTTGCTGGCTCAACTGGTTGACGACTAAAGGTAGAACGAGTGGCCGTCCCCAAAACTCCAATGCCATTTCATTACGTCTCAGAACACACAACAACCACTGGCTGTCTGCCTAGATCCGTATACTAACGGGTAGCGGTTTACAGATGTGTGTGGTGAGACCCGTGGGGGTAAAGGAGAGAATGGGTAGGCCGATAAGGTGCTTTTGTGGCATGATTGGGAGATGCCGGAGGGGAGAGGCTGAGAGGGGCCCCGCCTCGACCAGAGTGTGTGCCAAGTTCAGCGGCACCATCGTGCGTTGACCGACGTTACTCTGAATCCCGGGAAGTTGTGTACACGCTTTTAGAACCGGCATGGAGTTTGATGTATATCGCTCATGGAGGCTCGACAGGGGGAGGGATATTGACATCCGGGTGAGATGGAGGTCGTCCGCGCCTCTCTTGCTTGTGATACTGCTTGCTGAGTTGGCCCTTCTTTCCGAGTGGTGGCAAGATGAGTTTTCCCTCATCCGATAAGCTCCGAGCAGCGGATGTTTGATATATCGAGCCACGCCCGAGAGTAATCCGGGGAACTCTCCACAGAGCGATAAGCCACCTCAGAGCTCACAGGGAAATGTGATGGGTCAAAACGCCATACTATCCGGGCCTGTCGAGCTGGCAACCTGGAAGTGCAGAGTGCAGACCGACCGCCTGTTGACGGCCAGAGAACACAGGCAGCCGTGACGCAGGCATCACCAGCACCAGGAATCGGATGAGACATCTGGGGGAGAGAGAAAGTTGCGTTGACGGGTGCTGTGCGCACAAGCTGTGCTGCAGCTGGTTTCCCTTGCAGCATGGATGGAAGCAGCGAAGTTTTTTCTGTGGGCTGCCCTGGTTTTAGTCGAGCGCCAAGACATGGCTTTTGGCGGGGTTGTTCCCTCTAGCTCCAACTTTCACACCCCACCTTTTCTCAGCCGAGGGGCAGCGAGGCACCACAAGCCAGCGAGGGGCAGCATTTCGAGGCTTGCCATTTGCTATCACCTATGCACATTCTGCTTCCTTAGACGCGGCCATCTGAGATAAGACATTGTGAGAGGTAAAGTGAGGTTGTAATTTGCCAGGTCCCAACCATCCCAAAGAGGCAGTCGACACCATCAGGATGAGCCAGAACACGGAGCGAAACGCGAGGGCAGCCTAACCATGAGGAGACATCTCTAACACAGACCGGGATACCTCTCATCATGGTGTGTGATGCACAGCGATGCGCCTGCGTCTCTCTTCCTGTTCACCGACTCCACCAGCGGCATGGAATTTGACTCCTTCCCGCTTGGGGTGGTCCTAGTTTTCTTTTTGTCTCGCCTTTTTTTGGCGGTCGACCAGTGAGTGTGGTTTTACAACGCTGACACCCCCAAGCCCAAGCCTCCTTCTCCTGCAACCACACACGAGCTTACTACAACCGTCCATTCTTCGTACGCTCCGGCCGCAGCAGGATACGTACCTCGCCTGGCTCTAGGACCTTGGAGTCAAGAAGCACTTCCTCGCCTTACTTTCCGCCCTCCCCTTCTTCCTCTTTTCTTCTTCACCATGAGCGCCCCCGCCGACTCTGCCCAACCTCTGGCGTCGACCAGCAACGATCAGGTTCCCACCTCTGCTGATATCAACACCAGCGATGCCTCGAGAGGACAGTCCGCCTCCGCCTCCGCCAGTGCCTCCGAACTCGCCCGTACAAAGATAACTCTCCAGGGCGCCCTCAAGTCGTTCCAGGACTTTCCCATTCCCGGTATCAACTTCATCGATATCCTCCCCTTGTTCCAGGACCCCGCCATCCACAACGCCCTGCTCCGCGCCCTCGAGCTCCAGGTGCTCGAGTTTGTTGGCAGCTTGAAGCCCGATGTGGTTGTGGGGTTGGATGCGCGGGGTTTCCTCTTCGGCCCTTCGCTCGCCCTGAAGCTCGATGCGAGCTTCGTGCCCGTCCGCAAAAAGGGCAAGATGCCCGGCCCCTGCGTGACGGCTGCCTATGAGAAGGAGTACGGCACCGACTTTTTCCAGATGCAAGAGGGTGCTATCAAGCCGGGCCAGAAGGTCCTGGTCGTGGATGACATTATTGCTACCGGTACGTTTTTCCTGAACTGAACTAAGTGGAATATTGCGCCATTGCGGCGGCCATTCACCACCCCTGGAACCTCCCCGCCAATGGGTTTCCCAAATTTTTTAGCACCGCCCCCTGCTTTCGAAAAACACCGGCCGCCGTTGCGGTCATACGTTGGGAAACCGCTCAAAAGCTTGGTTCTTCCGAGCTTCCTAAAAAGCCACAAATGAAACGAGCCTAGACTAACACAATCTTCACTCACAGGTGGATCTGCCGCGGCCGCTGGCACCTTGGTGAAGCAGCTCGGAGGTGAGCTGGTCGGCTATCTCTTCATCCTCGAGATTGCCTTCCTCAAGGGCCGTGAGAAGCTCGGTGGCGTTCCTACCATTACTCTCCTCGAGACGGATGAGTAAAATAGCTCGGCCGACATCGGTGCTTACACACTGACAACACACACGCAACAACACAATTCGGCGGGCTCTTATCCGACATATCCATATTCGACGGTTTCCGGGCTTTTTTATTTTTCAACATGAAACAGTTTAAATACCCCTACATTTGTTTTTTCTTACACGGGATGATTATTCGTCAATGATGGGTGTGTGCGCGTGTGGATTTTTCTTGGCCGATAGACTACTACTCCTACTGTGATCTTCAGGCAAACGGCATGGGAGCTTTACTGGATGGGCGTTGTGGTTTGTTCAAAAATCCGGAGTGGTGATTTGTGATGTGGTTGTGGGCAATGACATCATCACTATCAGGGAAAGTAATCAAGTAGACTTTGGGGCATGCTGATTGTTTCTCTTGTTGTACTACCACTCACTACCTACACTCTCGCCACGTTGCCTCGGTTGTGGGCGACGGGCAAAAATGAATAAAAAAAATAACATATGAATCGCTCTTTCATAGGTTCATGTGAGATATGGGACCAGAATAATATCTTCTCGTACTGCAATCAAGTAAGTGTGTGCTGCATCTCCCTCAAATCAATCAATATCACATCACATGCATCGATCATCAGAGGGCAAGTTCGCACATACACCCAAACATCAAGGTTCTCAGTCCTACCCTCGAGATGTAACAGCCAGTCTAGATTGATTGACTGCACAAATAGTGGATAAATCCAATGTCGACTATGGCAACGGCCCAGCATAAAGTGCAGGGGCAGCATGCAGCGGCCTCTAAAGATGGGATGAAGAAACATACTACTCGTATACATCCAACGCTAAATGCAAAAAAATAAACACTTCTAACCACCATCATCTAACCTCACATCAACCCAAACACAATTACCGCTCACCAAAAGAATCCATATACACAAAATTCCATACCTTAAAAATTCACACCACCCACTCCCACCCGTCAATCATATCTCCCTAACCCTAACCCCCCACCTACACCTAAACTCCTAATCAACCTCATCATTATCCCCCTCATCAACAATCACATTCCTGACCCTGAACCCCGAGCTCTCCACAAACCACCTCCTCGCCAACCCCATCCTCTTCGCAGCCCCAAGCTGCTCATACCCAACATCCCCCCCACCAACCATCACCATCGGAATCGGATGCCTCCTCGCAAACCCAGCAGGCGTCACCTGGACCTCATCCAGCAACGGCCTGATCAACCCCGCTTGCTCCCTCAGATGCGCCGCCGACGACGACTCGGCCCCGTCATCATCCGACACAACCACCACCAGCTGCAGTGACCTGAACGAGGGCGAAAATGCGGGAATGTTGGCCAGCTTGGTCGAAAAGTTGCACCCGCCCCTGCGGATGACGATGACCTGGTGGTCTCGCGGGGCAGAGTCGGGGAGGACGGCGTCGCAGGCAGTGCCGGCCGCGTAAATCGTCGACCAGGGGAAGTGCTCTATCGGGACGGGTCCAAACTCGGGGATGCGAGGCGCGCGGGGTGGGATGATGTGCGCTGGTAGAGGGGCGGCGCCAGCCCTGTGGGGGTGACTGCTGTTCGGTTTATCACCAGGTTGTAGGGCAGGGCCTTTTTGGGGGTGGAGGACCTAAGCCCCGGGATGGAGGTGGCGTCTGGGAGCTGGAGGTCCAATGAGGCAGCAATTTGGTTGAAGAGTGCTTTGACCATGGAGCCAAAAGCTGGAACAGAGACCCGGGGAGAGGCAACGGGGGGAAGCTCGGCCTTGGCGAGAAGGTCTTGTAGGAGGTCTGCGTCGAGCTCTTCGAGGTCTTCTTCTTCATGGGTGTCTTCTGTTTGAGACAGTGGTTGTTGGCCAGCTTTTCTCCCATCGTCACTAGCCGCGGGCTCATCATCAAGCAGGTTGATTTGATGTAACTGTTGGAGTTTGGCGAGAACGGGGTCCTTGATCAGCGAGAATCTTGGATCTTGGATCTCGCCCAGTATGGCCCGGTCAAAGATGATGGATTCGTCCTTGCCCAGCAAAACGCCATTAACTTTGCTGACCCGCCACTCACGCTCACCAGTACCACTATCCTCCAGACGCATTGACATCTTGAGTCCCGATAGGCTGGAAACACGGATACGATCCGCACTTAATCTTTCCAGATTCTGACTGCCCAGTAGAAAGTTGAAGGAGCTGCCTCCAACAGCCTGCTGCGCGTTCGAGGCGAATTCCAGGGTCACCTCCTCTGGCTGGTACAGTTTAGCGCAGATGCCATTGTCAGGCATAAGCTCTGCAGGGAGTGTCCACGGATAAAGCGTGTAGTTTGAGCGAGCCATGTGTTGACCAGACATTTGCCCTGCATCGATAGCGTAGGCGGAAGTTGGGGAAAGCTGGTGAAGATCCAACAAGCGCGCGGCGTGGTAAATGTCATCTCTTGCTGCAACGACCGACCCTGATAATGGCGTGGTTTGGGGCCGTGGCGGGCATGTGTTTGTGTACTCCTCGTTAGGATAGACAGTCAAGTATTTGCGAGGTGACCGTCGTCGGCGAGGACCATCTTTTGGCGGAGCCTTGGGAATAATGAGTGGGTGTCCCTCGGTTGTGAAAACATAAGGGGCATCCAAAGAGTTTAGCGGGTGTTCGTCGTCAAAGAGCAAGTACATGTATTTGGCGGTCTCTCCGAGGAAAAAGCTTTCCATGCGGTCGCTCTTTTCGCCATCCAAAACGTTTTGCAGGCCTGCCCAGCCGCAAGGGGTCCAGCAACGTCTCGTGATATCCCGCAACACCATCTCACCAACGTACAGATACCAGGGGTCTTTGGTGGCGCGATATATGTGGTATGTCGACTCGATGAACTCTGGCCGCAGCGGCCACCAGCCGAGTCCACCCTCAACTGTCTTATCACGAAGTGAGTACCGCTCAGGAAGCGCAGCATACCTCGTCCATATGGCGGTGTATAAGAGGTTTGTCTCAATGGCTTCCTCAACCTCACCAGCAAGAACAAGGAGCCCCGAGTAATACGCGCCCAGGCTGTCAACCCAATTGGATACTAAAGATCCTGTCCAAAGGTTAACGTTGTCATAGTGGGGGTGGTCTTTTTCATTGTAAAGATGGCGCTTGATGGCTGCGTGTGCCAGATGCCATGCTTCCAAAAACGAATCGGCCGAGTTTTCGGCATCGTTCAGGGGAGGGAAAAGAGCGTTGGGATCCAACCAGTTGTCACTGTCGATGCCGCCCCTGTGTTTGCGTGCAGGAGCCGTCCGGTTAGGGGGCTCATGTCCAGAGAGTAGAATATGTGACTTCAAAGCATACTCGAAAAAGCTGTCAGCGCCCGCACCAATGACGGCATAAGCTCCGATCCAGTGGCCTTGCTCGGCATCCACACCAGCCCCTATAAGTCCTATCTGGCTTTTTCTGTACCAGACAGCCCAGAAGGCACGTTTTGCAAGTTGCTCGAATCGCGGGTCGCCGGTCAGACGACTCAGAACTGTAAACTCGAGCACCAGTGACCCCGCGCCAGCGCTACACGTTTCCGTTATCTCCAGTGGGCCTTCTGGTGGGTTCATGGGTGCATTCTCATGCATGGGTGAGTTGGTATAAAAGGGGATGCCATGACGGAGGTTGACACGCGGGTATGGCATTCCCGTCTTGGTGTAAAAGGCCGGCAAGAGCCTCTGTCCCAGATCCAGTGCTAATCTCAAAATTTGCCCATCGTACTTGAACCCGTTTGGCCAAACGATTGGTTGCGAATATAAGGGGTCATCCGTCTCGATATGGCGAGGTTTGTATCCGGTTATCGGCAGCGCGCCCACGGCAAACAGATGGGCACTGAGAAGCCCACCAAGGCCTCGAATCACCGTCTCAAAGACTTGAACCTTGCTGTCGACATCGAACCCACGACCACGCTGGCCTACTCCTGAAGGTCCAGGGCTTCCATCTCCGTACTGTTCGACCAAGGCGGCTACCCCATGCTGGAAATCTGCAAGGGCTTTCGGCCCAGTGCCTCGTTCATCTGGTGGCGCAGAAGCCAAGATAGCCAAGGTTGAGAGGCTGTCTATTAGCGTGAGTGAGTAGTTGCCCAGCACGTCATTGAGCTCGACATTTCGTGGGTTTTTCGCATCGCGGGTCAGTGGGACACATGATACTGGACGGAGCTTGGGTGGTTAGATGTTAGCTATGATAAAGTTACAAAGTAATCAATGGTGGCGCAAATATGCATGCATACCTCGTCCTCGGGGAAGGCAATATCCATATAATTATCAAAGCCATGGTAAAACATGTCAACGGTCTCCTGGCGTAACTCTTTTATCCTGTCCGTTGACATGGCCGCAACCCCGACGTGGCCAGGGGCCAGCATCACCGCCACAAGACACCATAGTAGCATATTCCACCCTATCCATGATATTGGGCGGAGAATCGGCCGTGTGAATATCATGGTACTCTCGGGGGGCATCTGGGCGCGGGCAGATGCGTCAATGGGAATTCGGGTTGCGTCGGATCGGGAGCCGCCATCGCTAAGCAAATCGCGATGGTCGTGGTCCATGCCGAAAGGGCATCATACAAAGTAAAGCCCGGGCGACCACATGGGGTTACTGTCCAAGTGTCGTGTCGTTGCGATCGTGCCGTCACCAATAATGCCACCTGGACAGCTTTCAAGGTTCGTGATTTCCAGCTGTTGGAGGCTTGGCGTCAGCCATTGCTGCTGTGGTGTCAAGGAAGGCGTTGCTGTCCTTCTGGAAGGACCCGCTTTTCCTGGCTCTCGAGACTTGGCAATTCACTGATGAGATGGATTACGTAAACCAGGCCATCAAGGTGCCCGTGTGCGTGACAACGAGCGCCCACAGAGCAAATCCACAATCGAAGGCTCTCGTGGGACTTTGGATGAGTTGACACTGCTAAGGCTCTCGTGGGACTTTGGATGAGTTGACACTGCTAAGGCTCTCGTGGTTATAGTTTCAACATAAACTTTGACCGAAATGTCAAGATTGTCAATCCACCAAGCCGCCAGCCACATCACCATGAAGAAGCGAGGTTCGGCTGTGTCGTACAAACGCAACGCTGGGAACGAGCCAGCTATTATGAGATAGATCGAAAGGCTCTCTTAAGTGAGGCTACTATCGAGTCTCTATGGTCAAGAAAATCTAGGTGGTTACTCTAATAGTCGGCACTAATCCTTCGTTGTACACAGTGCACCCTCTTGGAGTTCGCGGCCGTTGGTCGACGGTTTACCCACTGGAATGAACAGCCGCCAGCCCTCTCAAGTATTCCAAGTCTCAGTGACTTGTGACAAATTATGTTACTTTGCTGCAGCTCGTTTCTTTGCCTTCTACCAAGCTGTATGCACACACCCACACACCTATCCCAACCACATCAGCCGCCGATCTCCAGTTCGTTATCTTCACCTTCTTTGTGTTTACGTTCCCCAACTGACGAAGTTATGTGTGGGATGACTCTGTTCTGTCAAAGTGGCAAACGGGTAAGAATACCTCACCACCTCGTGGACCTGACCTGCGACAGGCAAGCCGCTGTCACGAACAGTGATCGTTGCTTTCAAAGCTCTCACCAGTCCTCGCCCCCAACTGCTGAAAACATGGTGACCAATCCTCGGCAGAACTCAAGCTATAAGCCGCCGAGGTATCACCTGCACCTGGTATGGACTTGCGAGAATTGTTCAAGGCAGCTAGCAGCGTGGCTTGTTCCAGCAACCAGAGTGGCGGATCCTGAAGAGCACAAAGTCCAGTCCAGGCCTATCACACCACGCTACCCCGGACGGATGATCTCGAGCCGTCCACGCCCATGCATATCAGTCCAGGTTCAGCTTTTCGCGGATGAATCCGTTTGTCCGTCGTTCGGCGGCCGTGTGAGATGTCCCGCTTTCTCCTTAGTAATTTGTGCCATGTGCACATTGTACAGACGAGAAGGATTCACTGAGGTCAATGCTCTAATATTGGTAGATTGAGCTGTGTGAAAATACCCGAGTTACCCGACGTCCGGCTGTCTCGTCTCGATTCAGTATTGTCGGCATGCGGCACAGCGGCTTGTGGGTGGTCGAAAGGAGCTATCTCAGTTAACTCCGAGTACCTACCTACGATTGGAAGAGGGTGATTGCACAGATAGATGGGGAGCGGTACGGGCTCCACGATCAGCAATTCAGAAAGTGGTTCAGGCGCCTAATAATTTTGGAAATGGGCTCGGTTTCTTTTTGGTTTTTTTTTGGTTTTTTTTTGGGGGGGGGTGGGGGAGGGGGGTGCTCGGTAGTTGCCGTTATCTCAGGCTGGTCAGAGTCCTTCGCCCCCATTGCACTCAAAACCGCGTGAGTGGGTATGTAATCCTCGAGATAGCTATTGTCGATGGGGTTCGCCCCGGTGTTATTGGTTGTGGAACAGGAGCGTTCAATGTGTGAGAAACTCAAACTGCCTCCGCGTTTGAACTCTATACATGTGCACCCAAACGGAGAGGGTTATGCAGACAGGTATCACTGCGGATGCTGAATCAGTATCCTATTCGGAACTGGCATCTGATTGCCCATCACCTGCGTGCAGTTGTCAGTTTGAAACAAGTATGAATTCGCTGGTAGGTGCGCAAACTCTCAAGTTGGCAAGAGTAGACGGTAAGTTACTCGTCAGGCATTAGCAAAAGAAAGCTTGACTTCAACTTGCTTTACGTCGAAGAAACGGAAGTCTTGACCAGTTGCTGTTATCTACCTATGTTCAAGAAATATACGGCAAGGGCCAACAAGAGCAAGCATCCCCTGTCGAGGTGGAGCAGGAAGAGACAGAAGGAATCAGATGAGAGTGATCAGAGGCGGCAAGTGTAATTCCTGTCCCGCCGTTAGACTTTTAAAGGCTTACTCCCCTTTTTACCTCGCGCTGCCTGTATCTGCCGTGGGTCGAGGCACGTGTCCGCAAGGCTCCATGGCGGCAGTTGAGCTCCTGTCTTCACAGTAGTTACTCCGTTCTCGCCTTCCCAGCAGCGCAGACGGGATTCATCAGCCCGCTCTTTCCCTTGGACTAAACTCCCAACTGAACCTGAAAGCAACCACGGGCAGGTAGCGAAGAGAGGCTCCACTTTCCCAGAGGTATAAACCCCCCTCGGGAAGAGATTGTCTGAAACATCACCAGCTTGGTTTCCCGGCATGTTGGATTCGAGGCGTGAGGTTCGTTGTCGAGGTCCGTACTGGCATGATATCGACATGCAGTCCATATGCAAAGGACTGGAAATATCAACACACTGGTCTGGTATACTTGACCCGCTCATCGACAGTAGAAACCCAATGGAGTTTGCATCCCATGATGAATCGTCATGCTCCCTTTTCTCTATCTCTGTCCCGTTACAGGCTGTACGATAACTGATTTCCTACACTGTGTATCGTTCAATTCATTTCATATCTAAGCGTTAGTTTGTCCAACCAACTCCAAATGTTCTTTTTGTTACAGATCACAACTGACAGAAACCTCCACCAACACATCTCACGGCGCTTGTTTCACATCGGACTTGTTGCTCGCACTCTTGCATTCCCGCTCTCCACCCGCAACGGCAACCCGCATCTCGGGATTCCATTCCACACTGTTGGGATGACTTTTTGGCTGTTGGTGGCTTACTGCTTTCTCACTGTGTTTGCGACATGGTCCAATCCCCCAGCTTTTTCCGCACTTTTTGTGTAACGAACATCTCACAACAAGCTTTCTTTGTTCCCGCAAACCCGTCCGTTGGAATGACGGGAGGGGGTTTGTTGGCTGCTGTCTCATGAACTGAGACTTGTTGGTGTTTTTTTTTTCGGTATTTTACCAACAGAAAGAACAAACACACCTCACACACCCATAGCTTCGGTGTGGGGTGCAGACGGAGGTGGTCATGGGACCCGACACGTGATGTCCTTCATCTTCATCACTTCACCTCCGAGGTCGTTGTCAAAGCTGACACCGATCTCGGGTTCGGAACCAATGATACCGGATGATTCGTCAATTCGCGATCTCCGATGTCTTGCTCAGGAAGCATCCATATCCGAAGAAAGAGATGCACATGCGGCTCTCGGATCTCTGTCTTGTTTCCGACCATGTTTCCGAGTTGAAAGATCCGAGAACTTGGTGAACAGGCAGGCCGCAATATGGCGCCGTATCCGTCATGAAATCCACATCGTCCTGTTTTTTCGTTTCATGGTGTTGTCAACCAGCATCTTTCTCAACGCCTTTCGGCAAAAGTCTTCAGAGACTGTGTGATATGTTGATACAGCCTCTCTACTCTCCAACGTGTGCCTCGCAGAATCCCAGACAAAAGGACCGCCCGCTTAGCCTTCGGTCCTTCTCTGCGGCGCAAAACTCCCTTGGGGCTGTGAACTTTGCTCTTCCCAAGAAAAAAAATAGGCGATACCGAAACGCCTGACTGTGTGTGTGTCTCTCTCACACACAGTTGCATCTGCTTCGCCAAAGAAAATGGCTGGGCCTCATCGAGATCGATGCAAGATGCTGGCAACAACATTGATGATAACGACAGCAACAACAAAAACCCCGATAACTTTCGGTCCCATTCCCCGCCCATCTCCCGAAAACAAAAACCAAAAATCACACTTCACATGCTTTTTAATAGAGCGACGAACCTCTTTCCCTTTTCTGACCCTAGCACTACAACTCTCCCCAAGGAAACTATCACCTCGTAAATCTCGTGTCGTAACCTGTATGCAACACAGTTCCCCCGATTCAGGTTTCTAGTGCATGTCAGGGGGAGTTGTTTTAGCTCTTTAAGGTGAGGTCCGGGCTTCCTTCCCTTCCCCCCTCCCCCTCCCCATTCCCACTTGGTGTGGGAAAGTCCGTAATCCGGACCGTAATCCGGATCCCGGGGTGTGACCTAGCCAAGGAACCCCCCGCGTTGGGCTTGAGGGGCGGACCCCGCCGACTCGGCGGTGATCCGCCCACCCGCCCGGCGCTAAAACACGCTGTCCACGGTGGGTAACGCCAGTGACGATAGCGTTAACTTGGCGGCGAGGGGGAGTTGTATTAGTTTGAAATACGGGTTTTTAATACACTATGATACCAGGCCGTGTTTTTTTTGTTTTTTGGCAACGTTACAGGAACCACCAACAAAGAACCAGCCCCCAATCTCCCCCCCCCCCGGTGATGGTGCACAGTACTTTTGTTTTCCTGGGTAAGTATGGTTTTATGGTCCGGGGTTTGGGGTTGTTTTCTCGAGGAACAAGGGGGAAAAGCCACAATACAGTTACAGTGTGTGATATCAAAGATCAAAGCCTTCCTCACCTCGTCCTCGAGTAGAAGGTCCGCTTGGGTCAAATCGGCCTGATGGATATTGCTCACCCCGTAGCAACGCGGTTTAACACGATGTTTTTGCTTGCCCATTTCCAAGAAAAGGGGGCTGTGTAAAAAAAAAAAAAAATCCAACCAGAGCAGCAAGCAAGCAGGCCACTTCATCGACGACGCGCCACTAAAGGGCCGGCGCGCCAGAGACATTAGGACCTTGCAGCAACTGATTTCGTTGTCGTTGTCAATCAATTCTCCACTTGGCACGGCAGAGGGGGGAAATGCTTCGCTCTTCGCTGTTCGAAAGCGACCCCCAAGATTTTCCCCTTTTTCTTCTTCTTTTTTTGGGGGGTTTTTTTTTTTAACAAATCAAGTTTAGCTAGCCTTGGGTTCCTTTGCTTGACGTTCCGCTGGGGCTTACTTGCTTGCTGTTAAGCATCATCATGCATTTTACGGCAATGGTTTGTTGTTGTTTTCTTGTCCCCGACGAATATCGGACATTAGAACAACAACCAATAGGAATGATGATATCTTTTCCTCTTCGACAAAGAAAGCTCACCGCCGTCCGCTGAGCAACAAGTCTAGCCTAAGCAAGTCACAGTGGCTTGCTGAGGGAGATACGGTTAGAAAAGTTCCCGTGGGGTTCCGCTCCCAGCTTGCAGAAAATCACGATGAGTTGCTCACGTGATAGATGACGAGTCGTCCCCCCAAGACTGGTAGCGTAGCGTTTGTGACCGTTTGTGGGCTTAGGGGCGCAACTTGTCGTTGACACTTGCTTAAAACCGGTAGCGTGGTATGTGAGGCTCTTGTGCTCTGCCCCACGAGCAGGGTCTGGTTTGGGCGATTTAGCCCCCGTCGGTTATCGGAGTGTGGGTTAAATAGAGAGTCTGAGACTTATACTGGATCACAACTGCTGGGTTTTGTCAGCGGCGAGAGAAAGAGAGAGAGATAGGGACAGAAAATGCAAGAGAAAGGAGATAATCATACCGAATACGCATCACTTGTTCGAGCGAGAATATCTATCTCCTCTCATTCGTTCAGTCGTATCGTGGAGATGCTAAAGTTGGCAAAAAGGTGATGCATGTCTGCAGTTTAAGAGCAATTGTCCCAAAATGGAAATTCTTGAGTGCTTATTTCTTGATCCACCAGCCCTACGGGGTTTGACACGGACATTGAGAGGTGGGTTTCTCAACTGAGAGCGGGGGAAAGCATCAGGAGTCTGTCCCTCTCTCTGCCTCTCGAAATAATGTGTCGGTTCTTCATTCAGAAGAATGTCTCTGATTGGTATTCCACAAGACATGTCAGATCCTTAAACAGTCTTGCGCCGGGTGTTCAGTCTGACTGCATTAAAACATCATCTCTGTCCATGCTGCACGACAAATCTGTAGCAGAAACTGGTGGTTGCACAGCCATCCCGTGCTACCACGAACCCTCTCCACAGTGACACCCAGCCCCCTCTCCTCTCGGATTGGCGCGACTCCGCACGCAAAACAGGCAGCCGCTCTCGGTGATTCTGCCCAGATCGACAGTGGGAGCGAAAGGTGAAGCAAATGTACAACAAGATGCGAGAAGAATCAGAGATATTCAAGTTTTTTGTTCAATTTCTGTCAATTTGCGACAAAAGTTTCGGGAGATACAGCTCTGAGAGAGCCTTCTCATATATCCTAAAAAAAAATATAAAAAAACAAATAGCCTGCCCGACCAATGGTATCTATACGTATCTGCGGTGCTTTGCCTCCCCCAAGTGTGAATCCATCCTATATTGGTGACGCCGTATGAAACACCACGCCCCCCCACCACCACCGTTACCGAACCACACAAAAAATTGAAGGCTACTCTGAATTGGCTTTGTGTTTGAGCCCAGAACAAGACAAAGGTGAATATGTGAAAATGTTGAGGGTTGTGTACGCGCGAGCATTAGTTATTTCTCCACTCTTTTGCCGAACCCAATGGTGTGTGTGTGTAATGTAAAGCCGATCTGTGAAACGTGTAGATGAACGAATAAAAGTACAGAATATGTGCATTCTTGTGTGAAAAAAACAGGTATAGTGTTGTTTATTGGGCATATGTGGCTCTTGTCTGCATCATTTGTTCGCAGGCCTGTCGAGCGACACGCTCGCTTCGGTGATGACTCGGCTCGCGGGCTGCCGAGTGTTGCGATGCGGCGTCGTCCTCATAAGCAAGCTCCATAGATTCGGGGCTCATGCTGTCTTCGACTTTGGGGGTCTTGTTAAAGATTTGGTCGAGATAGTCGTTTTCTTGTTCCGAGCTAAATTGGGGGGCGGTGCTGGCGTCGTCGCTCATCATGTCGTAAGAGGCCTGTCGTGCCGCCGCCGCCGCTGCGACATGGTGAGCATGACCCTGGAAGGCAGGGTGATGGAGACCGAGCCCGTTCGACCAGTCACCCATGACATGTGTGTTGTGATGGCTGTTTTGCGAAGTGGCCCTTCGACGGGCTGCTTTGTTCTTGCGCCGTCTTGTACCAGTCTTCTCATCAACTGTGGGCTCCTCCATACCAAGCTTGACAAGCATAGCCTCGATGTGCTGTGGCTTCCAGTCCCAAACGCGACAGCCACCGCTTTCCTTCATGCGTGCAAGTATAAGTTGATATCTCTTTTCCTCGTAGTATCGGTGGGCTTCCATAAGTCGCTCGATCTGGAAGCACTGGTTAGCAAAGGAAGACAGAGTCAAGCATTACACATCAGACTGCGCTTACCTCTCTCTTCGGCCAGACACCATACTTGGCAACGGCACGCGAGACCTTCATCTGAAGAGCCGCCTTTTCCCAGTTGCCTTGGTGCTTCTCCGAGTACTTGGCCTTCATCTCTTCCCACATGCCCTTCCCCTTCTCCGAGATGAACTCTTTCCGGAGCTGGAAGAGATACTTGTCATCATCGGGTGCATCGTCCCGCAGTGTGAGCTCATCCTGATCACCATCATCCAATTGACCATTCGCGCCTGATTCTGAACCTATTTGAGGTGTTGACTTGGGTGTGCGAGCTGGTTTTCGTGCCGGTGACGGCTTCTTGCGCTGCTGGGGTCTTCTTCCGGGACTAAGAGCCGCGTGGGACGGGTAGCCGCCGAGTAATACAGAGGGATCACGTAAGTCTTCAATGCCTCCAATTCTGGGGGTCGTGTTTGGCCTAAAGTGGGATGGGTTTGGCTGAGCTAAGACGGGAGCGTGTCCGCCGTTGGAAGGCATGCGATGGTGCATGTGTGGCGGCTGACCCAGATACGGTCCCGACGGCCCCACTTCAACATTGAAGGCGTGGTACTCCTGGAAAGGCTGGTGTATTATCTCCCCGTTGTTGGCCGAAACATTGTAGGATCCAAGATAGGGGTCGATTGGCGGTGGAACCTCAGATTTGGGAGAGGATGGGTGGTGGCTCATTGGGGGAGAGTGAGCCATGTACATGTCAAAATGCCCTCCCTCGGTGGCCGCAGGATGGACTGTCATAGGAGAGGATCCCTGGCTGCTGTTGTTGACGTCGTAACCGCTGTAGTACATCTTGGATGAGTTTGGGGGTGTTGGGACTTGTGGTCCAGGAATGGCCGACTGCGAATGGTAATTTCTCATCGGTGGCTTTGAGGTGGCTCTTTGCTGCAAAGGCGGACTGCCGGCTCCAGAAACTGGCGTGAGGAGTGTCGAGTCTGCAGCGGCTGGGTAGTTGAAAGAAGAGACTCCAGAGATCTGTTTTGTTCTGGTTAGCCTAGGGTGGATACCGTGAGATTGGCTGCCACATACAGCGCTGTAGGGGTCAAGGTCCGGTGACGAGTAAACAACAGAGGCAGGGCCGCTGGTGCAAGCAGTAGAACCGGGCAAACTATCGTGATGGTGGTGCGCACTTGGCATGAGATACTGGGCGCTGGTCATGTCGACTGTGATCCGGAGGCGTTTGAAAGACCTCCTGGGAGAACCGCTTGGAGTGCTGGAGCTGGAGCTGGTGTTGACGGCTTCTTCCGAGTCCGAGCCAAGTTTGTGGCAATCGAGAAAATCCTCAACAAGGGGTGATTCGACGGCTTCCGATCTGTCTTGTTCCATTATTTCAGCCTCAGGTTCAAGCAAAGATTCAAAGAAGATGGCGAGGTTGTGAAGGGCGTTCTCTCGAGATTGTAGTGATGTTACAGTCACTGACACCGGGGCAAGCAGGAGGGATCTCACCTTATACGCTGGACTCAATGTCTTGGAGACAATTCTGAGTGCGGCCCAGGCGTGGGGCAGAGTGCGGCGTTGAAGAGAAGGGGGAAGCTTGAGACAGAGGAGCTGACCTGACAGGCAAGGAGGAGATGCCGGGAATCTATATTCAGAGAGAGGACGGGAAGATCGGAGCTTGCCAGTGGGGCCCAGGGGGTCAACGCCGGGGGTGTGTCTTCCCCAGTTCGAGAATGCTTTGCTACACTAGGAAGCACCCCATGTGAATGATGAGGGCACTCTTTGAGCAGTGCCACACACCTCGCCGTGTTTGTACTTGCGCACTGCGTATGCGGGAGTGGTCCCAGGCAGGTACCCAGGTACAAGTACGCACCAAAGTGACAAGGCTTTCCCAAACATGGGGGCAGTTAACCGCCCGTCCACAGTTCGACATATACTGTGTCTTCACAAAAGCAGACACACGCAACAGCCCATACCAACTGGAATCGAAACCGAAACAGAAATCGACAAAGCCACTGCTATTCGAACGGAGCGGTTAGTGAGAGCGGCCGGAAGACACACTGGCAGCTCTTAGACGAGGCTCATTCCCAGAGTTGGTCGCCATTGCTATGGCCCATCTCTCGTCTCGAAAGGCGTTCTTCCCCAGGCCTGCGATTTTCCATGCAGCAGCCCAGGAACAAGCCCATCAAGGAGGGGTGTATCGTAGCCAAGATCATCCTGATTGATGGCTAGACAGACGGCTTGCTCCGCAGGCTCAGACTGGCTCAAGAACGAGTAAACGTGGGGATGCGCCGCGGGGACCGAGAGAGGCAATCCATGGAGCTTGGAGCCCGACAGGGCAGACACGGAACGTTGTCTTGGATGCATCCAGCACGCAGGGAGGTCAATTCCAGGACAAATTATTAATGCAGAAACGGCAGAGAATGTACCTGTTAGCGTTTGCTTGATCGGGCAGAGAGCACCACTCCCAAAATTGAGCCCCGAGCTCAGGCGGCGATAGGGCTCTAGCTTTGGGGGACGAGAGGGGTCCTTGAACCCGAACAAGGGGGACGCTTTCTTGGCCAGGAGACCAGTCTCCCCCCGGGAGCTCCAATTGTGAAGGCGGCGGAGACAAGAGCTGCAGGGTGCTAATAAGGTGTGACCAAAGGTGGGGTGCACGACATGGGTGTTGAATCAACCCTTGAATACTGTATTTACCGTAACAGCATGTTACCGAGCAGCTGGAGTAGGTACCGTGACAACAACCACAATCACCACCGAGATGGTGTGTAGACCCCCTGGCTGGGAGAGGACGACAGAGAGCTTGAGCTTAATCCAAAGCCCTTGTTGCGCCACCAATGTGGGACACCCTATCCAAACAGCCGCCCCTCTTGCTGTTGGTGGCTCATAGACGCCAAAAGGAACCGTCCGCCCGCCTGGCATATGTTCATCGTGGATGCTTGCCATAACCGCGAGCTAGCAGCCAACTGCGTAGTTTAGGGCTGTCCCGGCGTCTATTTCGTGTGTCTGTATGATATCCGACAAAGTGATGGTGAGTTATCAGATGGTGTTGTCAGAAGTGCTGGACAAATGCCGAGTCCCAGTTGCGGTAAATACTGGTGATTGTGAGCATAGAGATCGACCGTTCAGCCGTCACAGGGTCGGGGACAAGACGTGGGGAGTTTGGTAGAGGTGGTTGTACGAGACTAGACAGAATTACCCCGCAGAACTGTATGGTGTAGAACTTCGAGTCCGTGAAGGTGCCTTTCTGCTCACCGCTTGCACTCCATTTCATTTACCGGCCCACGGCGGCCAGAAACGGGACCGTGAGGATGATGTGTAGCCGCAAGGTGGTGAGAAAATGGCCTCTTGGAAGAGCTGGCTGTGAAACCATGAAACGGCTGTGCCAGTCATACCCTGAGACTGTCGTACTGGGAGAGAGGCTGTGTCACCTCAACCACACCTTCAAGTCTGGCCCGACAATCGCTGCCGAGCTGCAGCAGTAGTAGAAGAGAAAATGGCATGCCATCGAGGTAAAAAAGCGGTCAGAGAGAGAGATGTGCTGAAGAGATGGCCCACAGGGTGAATGAATGGAAGCCACATGCAAGCGCCATCACTGATGGTGCAAGATGCTGCTTTGAAATTGGCCATCTTGTCTTGCGTGCGTCGATGCAATGGTGGATGCCGCGGGATTAGGCCGGCTTTAGGCTGGAGGGGAGAGTGGGGAATTATAGAGCCAATCATAGCACACCTTCTGAAGAAGGAAATCGATGACTATCGTGCATGGGCCATCGTATGTTTCCACAATGTTTCGTTCGCCTTTGGGCTTGCACCCCAATGCAACATCTTGGCCAATCTTTGTCCCCCAAAGGCTCAAGGGCCAGCCACGACAACAACCCTCCAAGCATCCAAGACACGACAAATGCTCAACACGAAAAGAACCTTACGTATTCCTCGGCTATCCCAGAACCACCACTGCTGACTATGATTCCCTTTTAGAGTTCTCCAAGACGCTGTGTAGAAATCCGTCTTGTGCCTTTCACTACCTCGAGGCTTTGTCTCTTCTCACTCTTCTTCCTCACGGGCTCTAAAAACAGCCATGGCTTGTTTCGAACCCTTCGCCGAGCGTGGCACAGAGCCGGTCGGCCGGTCGGCCATCTGCGTCCTTCAGGGCAGTGAAAGATGCTGTGTGGCCCGGGCACCACAGCTTTGGCGGTTGGCGCTTGAGGTGCGGCAATCGTCAAGGGAGCCAATCTCGTCGATTACCGGTCCGCCGGGTACACTAGCCCGCTTAAGCGCGTCTGCCAACCTGAATTTCTTCACAACTGAGATGATGAACTCGAAGAATCCGCATGATAGCCGCCTGCCTGAGAACTATTGAGTTTGGGGCCCTCGGATCTATCTACTATCAGTGTGCGACTCGACCAGTTGGGATAAGGTTTCGAAAGTCAGAAAAGATGATGAACTCTCGCCCATCGCGCTTAAGCAGAGCCGCCATTGGCTGCAGAGGCGACTTTATGCAGCCATCACCACCAACAGCCGCTGGTTAACGCGCCCACATTGTGGGAAAACGCGGGGAAAGGGCGAGGTTAGTATGGAAGGCATTGGATCCTTCAAGGGCTTCCCAGAGACTGAGATATACGAAAAACGAAAATGAGATACACCTGGTCCTGAGATGATGTTCCACGCCGAAACCCATCGGGGCCTTCAGCTTGACCATGTTGTCATGACATGGCATTGCGCTAATGCTGGGCGTTGTCCCGTCCCGCAACTAGCTCTGTCAGTTCGCCAATCAAGCCTTCCACTACAGGGTCCTCGACAGATAGACTTTCTACTTTTGGCTGTCACCCACCCCGGCAGATGCTCCATCACAGTCATGAAATGAAGCTATTATCTGACCCTGCTGGCAGTGCAATACAACTCAGCTTGTCTAAAACTTGACAGTCTCTTTCTCTTATCGAGAAACCCGTGACGCGTCCTTCTCACGGAAACCCAGTGCCTGTCCAGCTTCGAAAAAGCAACGGGTCCCGTTCGGGGCAAGCTTGGGCCGCAGAGTTGCAGTTGATGTGAGAACTCTGCAGGCAAGCGCCCTCGCAGCATTGCTGGGAGCGAATCTTTGCTCCCATTGGTCACCGACGGGCTGTCAACTGCAGCGGACCACACCACGAGTTCATTATGGAGGAGCAGACGACCGCACGCCTGTTCCAGGTTTCAGTCTCGGCCCTGAAATCCGAAGTTCCGGCCCCGGGCCTAAGGGACCAAGAACTCTCCGCCGTATCCCGCCATCAGCATTTTGCCCGGTTTTCGTCCCTGGTCATGCCACCGTGTGCTCGGCTTTCCATTTCGTCAGCTGTGCTGCATGCTGGCCGCCGGGCACACTTGATGAAATGTAGGTAACGCAAAAATCACCAACAAACTTTGTCAAGTACCGTCCCGCCCCGTGTGAAGCCGCCTCCACGGACCCGGTGCTTTGGAACGATGCAATAAGGATCACAACAGCTTGCAACGGATGCGGCCATGTCACTCGGGGAGCGAGTCGTCTATCGTCTTCTTGCGCCCGGCTGTGGTCATAAATTGACCCCACGCACCTTGGCAGCAGGAGTAGAAAACCCCCAATTGTTATCGGCCTAGGAAGGGACGGTGGAAGATGACATCCCCACTGGCTTCGCGTCGGCCCGTCTTTGGTGCTCTTGTCAGAATCGATGTATCAATGCGACATGGGGCCCATGGACAAAGATTATCATCACGACCAAGTTGTTGATCCACACAACTGTTGGATAGGCCTATCGTGTCCAGTGCTTCGGACCCAGATGCAGACGGGGAAACCAGGGTTGACATCCGGCCTTCTCATGGACTGCGACTGGATACAGCTTGCCCATCGAGTTGATCTCCACACCGCCGCCCTTATCTGCTACCCCTCAGTTCGAATATTCGTCGCCTCGGGACATCACCATCCGTCAAGCACGGCAGTGTCGCTGACGGTGGCTGTTCGATTTTACCAAGTTGAAGGATGACCCTGTTGCACAACATTGGGAATAGAGACCCAGCAGAAGCGAAGGCGCGTCACAGAGTGTTGTGGACGAAAGATGGCGAGCTCCTACCCGCAGTCGTGTAACGAAAGCTAGGTCCTCTTCGTCGTAGAGAGCGCTGCTCCGCGGTTCAAGATAAGCTTGTGCGACAAGGCTTGCTTGTGCAACTGTCATTCCACGTAACACACACACCCGGCTATCGAAAAGCCCTCAAGCCTTCTCGGGAGGATATTAAAGATCGGAATTGAGAAGATCAACCGCGTGTTGCGGTGACTCTAACATTTACAATTAGCCGGCCATGATTCAGTACATACACTGACCATGCAGCCAGTTGCTCACGTCCTATCAGTCACCGAGGCTGAGGCCAGCGAGGGTTAGTACAAGTATCATGCAGCCCTGTCAAACCGGAGCCATAGAAAAGCTACAAAACTACAAAAAGTGGTCTTATTCACGCCGACTGATACCAGGCGGCAACCCAACATATTGAAGCGTCGTCGTCGCCACCCGTATGCTTGTTCAAGATGAGGTGGAGCTGAGTGGTATCGATATTTGAAATATGGCTATGGTCTTACAAAAACAGCAGTCCACATTGCCGAATCATTTGTCAGCCCCGCCAACCTTCAGCGTCTGAGTCCTCTATTCCTATTGGCCAGCCCCTCCAAGAATCGAACTTCCTTCTACAGAAGAAGGTCCGTGATTGGTCGGTTTCTCTCAGAGCAGCCCATGAACACCAAAGCTGGTTCACGTACTGGAACATGTGCGGTTCTCGTCCGGCTGTGATGCTTACCAGCGAGCTCAAAACCAGAAGCATGTCACTGTACTTGGCGGGCCCACTACACAGCCTTTATTCTTACCTCTCACTCACAGTTATGCCCCAATCTCTGTGGCCTGTCGAATTGCAGGGTCTCTCTTCGTCCCCGCTTGGTTCTCGGTTCTCTTTTCCTGACTTCCCAAGCCCAAGGTGTCGGACAAAGGAGGATTAAGCATGATCATTTTTGTTCTAACCACCTACACTGCTGGAAAAGAAGCCTGCGGCGCTGTTTCTTTGACCATCATATGGGCGAGATCTTGGCACAAGACCAAGAGATTGTTCATTGGATTCAAGAATCCCTTTGACTTCTTCACAATCCCCTCATTCTCTATGAAGAAACTATTTACATTCCCAGACATATACTGGAAATTACCGGCGGCGTAGTTGAACAGCGAGTGTTGTCGACCCTTGCCCCCCAGAAGCTGAAAGGCGGCACCGAGGTCAAGGACCCGAGATGGTCGGCGATGGGTTTGATCCTCACTGGGGTAGTGGAAGGCCCTCCCGCCGAGACGGAAACCAGACCATTCACTCTACTCGCCTCAATGCTCGGTGGCGCAACCCTAATCTTCCGCTCATCGATCATCAGAGCCCCCCTGGTGTCTCTGTTTTTGTGGCTAGACGTCGCGAGTCCCAAGGAGAGCCTGCCATTGCTTGGTAACCTCGGAGAGAGCCTCACAAGCAGGAGGCTAGCACCTGGTCATGTTTAACAAGCCACAGTTGGTTTGGAGTCAAATCGATTGCCGCGAATAGACATTCGTCTGCTGCTTTGGAATCGTGCTGGCGGCCGCGCCTTATGAGAGGGTTCCGTCCCTACTCCACTGCTGCTGCCCTATCAGATGGGCACAAGCACTTCGGTAGACGCCCTGCAAGGCAGTGGGTTCTCGGGCAGACATGGGGGCCGGAAGCATCACCATCTTCTCAGGGTTTTTCTTTTCGCCTTGGTGCGGTCATTTGCTCCGGAGCCGGTTCCCTCCAGCGTGGAACAACCAATTCGCGCTGCAGAGGCCCCTGCTGCCTGTCTTGCCGTGTGCTATACGGAGACAGAAAGCAGGACGATTGGATCACATTGCAGATGCAGTCATCAACAATTCAGAAGAAAGGGCATAGTCACCAGAGGACGCGTATGTAATCGTGGTCGGGAGGCTGGAGCCTTTCCCGTCACTGCGGATACATACGGAGGTGTTATCATTCTCTGGTCTGTCCACGTTCCGTCATGTCTGCGGCCTTCGGGCGGACATATCCAGAATGAACCGCCAGTGCCTGAGGAGCCTAAATCCTTCGAATATCAGCACGGGGCTGTAGTTGTCCTTGTGAGACCATACCTAATTCTGGAGGCCCCGATGTATCTGCATGCCCTCTCCACCATTGATCAAGCTGCTTGGGGGCCTGAATAATGGTTGTCGTCCATGGTGATCTTCTCGGTGTACATGAGTGTCCTATGAGACTTCTTCATGTGCATTACGGTCCCAATTTCCCCCTTTTAGCATCACCGTTGTCACGGCCAGCATCAATATCAACTCAATGCAGGCCCCTCTGCATCTATCATGCCGCCGTCCCAGTCGATACACACATAACCTATCTGGGATGTAACCCCGGGCCGGTTGTGGCCTCATGGCATCTTTCTTGGTTCCCTGACTCGCGGGCGATCGTCGAGGAAAGGGCCATCCAACCCTATCCGCAGTTTACCCGTCAAGATCAAGATGAAACTCGCTACCGACTTGCTTCCTTGACCGTCCCTAGAGCTAGTCCATTCGCACTGTTCTCTCAGCGTGGACGGCCGGTTGATTCTGCAGCTTCACTCCGTCCAAACATCAAATAGCAAGTAAGAAACAGGTCAAGCCAGATAAACCCAAGATTTAGCGCCACGTTGTCGTCAACTGATGGATGATTAGAGTCATGTGGTGGGGGCGTTGGAGAAGATGCTGTTGGTTCTCTGCCCGTTTTCATTTTCGGATAGAAAAACAAGCGCCCGCTCCACACCCTTCTGCTCCCAACAGGCGCACCCCCATCCCCCCCCGCCGAAGGAAACAAGAATCTCACTCGTCCCATGCGGCCCCGTTCGATGGGAAATGAAGCAGACTAAGCACCTTGATCCTCTGACTGCAGAAACTTAAGCGCGCCTAACAAGCTAAACAAGCATGTCTCCTGCATTAGAGCAGCCACAAGCCGCGGCAAGGGGAGGTCACATTACCAGTTACTTGACTGTACCTTATACAGAGGCACGTACAGCAGAGAAAACCTGGGGGCCGGGGAATCTGACCTGTCGTGTGGGAGTGAGGGTCTGGGGAAAGACGGAGGTTCGGCGGAACTGTGAGCTGGGTGATTGGGAAGCAGCAACTGCCGCCTTTTGGAACCAGACTTCCAGGCGACAGTCAGGGGACTCATCATCGACAGGCAAGCAGCTCACTACTGAACTGAGGCTGCCAAAGGGAGGGTACCTATCCGCACACAACACAAGTTCGTCACAGCGATTATCAGGCAACCTCAACAACCACTTCGAATACTCACCACTCCCTTCCGGAGAGTTTTCCGCCTGACCGGTCGGGCTCGGGTCTATGATGGGAGGAGTCGGAAGGATAGACAGCGCCGGTAGGATCATTTACCTCGCCTGTTGTACCAGACTCTGAAGTAGCTTGGTGGTAACGTCACGCGTGACCACTCAGTCATTGAACCCTTACAAAGCAGCCGTATCATTGATACCATACCGTAATTACGACCACTCACCGGTCTGGCCCCTTAAATCCGGCCAGCCATGGTCCATCGAAATACGACTGACAGCACCGCATAGTAGAGGATCAGCTGATCAGATGATCTTCATCATGTCGACCACAAAGCAACACCTGGACTGGCTGCAGATCGAGCTTATTACACTTCACTTTCAGACTGCTTGTGAAGGCAAGCATGCTGTCAAAGTCCACACAGTATGAACATTGTTCAACCGCAAATCTCACTATCGAGGAGCTACTAGGTATGCTACAACCTAGGACGAAAACCGACATATCCTTCGAAGCAAGCCGAGACGAGTCGAAAGCGGGCTTTTTCTGCGGCCGCTTTCGACCATCCACAGGTTTATGTTTCAGCCCTAGGAGTTACCGAACGGGCATGGCGTTGTCCCCTATCTGCAGCAAGTTTGTCATCATGTGAGTGGTTGACGGGGAATAAAGCGGTGATGATGAACAACTGGTGGTATCGGCACCCGCGGGTGACCGTTGAGCTGCCTCTCCAGCAAGTCGACGATGTGACCGGCGCCCAACAACTACTACACTTTTTACTCTGTTGCAAAAACTGTAGCTTCCAACATCATCCACTCTCTAGTCTCGAATATACGATTCGACGAACCATTGCAGCTCGATAGTGCTTACCTACAAGAGTTCAACAGACATGGGTATACGTACTCTTCCCTCTTGTCAGACTAACAAAATGGAACTGTGCATATCTACGGTAACCTCATGGTACGACAATGGAGAGGCATGAACTCACCAATTTGATATTCAATCCCTGAAAAAACAAACGGGGAACTTTTCGAGGGTTATCTCCCTTTTCGACTTCATTAGCTTCTCTCCTGTTCCTGTCTATGGGTAGACTGATGATACCTTACACTAACCGCCTCGCCAACAACAACGCCCTCACATATCCCGCTCACAGGGTAGCTAGCTGCCGCTGTATTATTCGCTGATCGGTCCTTTTGTTCCTGGCACTTTTGTTATTTACACACTTAAGCCCATTCCGGTAGTATAGTATGATATGACTGCACAAGAGACAGGGTAATGCAGGGCTAAGTGGGTAAGGTACATGTATACCCATGTCCAATAGCGACCCTCAAAATCACATTTGTTGATGTCTGCCGGGCTACCTAGCGAGAAAAGCACCTTACATACATGAAGCATGTGGACATCAACAACATCAACTGCCTCTTCGTGCCGTGAGCCGGCGGTAAGACCAAACGAAAATGCATGCAACGTGGGGTCGCCAGACAACAACAACAACATCTTCCAGAGACAATTTTCGTGTTCTAGAAGCGGCACGGGAGAGAGAACACACAAGAAAACGCCTGCGAGGGTGTGGCGTAGCACTTTTTCTCTCTCCCTCCCTCTCCCCTTTTCACCACTGCTCACTTACACTACATATGCACACTAAAACAGTTTTAGCTCTAGCTCTCGATAACCGCCCGGCGGCACCCCCAGCGCCGCCGCAACGGTCATTGCCGAAAGAGAGGAGGTTCTTTTTCTCACCCACGCAAAATACCTAGTGCTGGCATTGTACCTGCTTGCTTTAACCCCAAAAGCAGATCGACCAGTTAGATTTCTTGCTCTGAAAAGAGATATATTCCATCAGAGGTTAACATCCTGTCTTGGCGCTTAAACACAGCAGCGTTGTCATTGCAGCATCTTGGGGGCGGCACGCCATACGAACACAAGATCTCTACATGATGAAAAGGTGACGACGGCTTGGAGCGCACAAGGCTTGATTCCATTCGAAACAAGTATGATATCCTGTTACCCGGGAATAAACAAACACATTCACAATAAGCTAGCTCATCCCCCTCCCCCCCCCCCCCCCCCAACGTCTGCCATGCGCCCTCCCGTCTCTTGTTAGCTCAAGTAGCTCACCGGCCTTCACCGCGGTGGGCTACCAACCTTGTTAGTTCACCCTTCCAGAATCCTCCCTATCTTGGATTTGGGGCGGCGGCGAGGTCGCCACGCGAGAAGCGGCGCTGTTGAGACACTTGAGCGGAGACATGGGATGAACAACAAGGGCAGGCAGGCGGGCGGTGGTTGTTGGCGGTCTTGTCCGTCCATTCTGTCTGGTTAAAGTGTACGAAGCTTGAATTGCGCGGCCTGGCGCAGTGAGGTAGGTGGTGGTGGTGGTGGCCTGTATCATGAGGCAGATTTTCAGGGTTGCAAATTTACCTTACCGAGAGGTCAGTGTGTGGCTGTGTGTGTGTTCATGATAACTACCTTACCACCGCCTGCCGAGATGGATCAATCTACGTTATCGGGTAGCAAGCAATTACGAGCGCGGTTCAGCCCCTCAGAGATAGCAACAAACCACTCTCAAGTCTGAAAAGGGAAACAAGAAGCAAAAGAGGATCAAAATAGTGAAATTGACTTGTTGTGATCCAATCATGCAATCTTCCCTCATCAAAGCAAACTGATAAAAATGGAAAGGGAGGGAATGGGCAGTGAACGTTTTGTAATAAGGAGGAAAATAATAGAAGAGCGGGCGATCTAAAATGAGATTGGTAGGGGAACGGCAGTTTTAGAAGTATGCCTCCAAACCACCTCCGCCAATCCTTCGACTTCCCCCTGAGGCAAGACCTGGGGAAGAAAGGGGCTGGAGGTATCACTGCTATCCAGTCATGGAGAACTGAGACATGACCGAGCCGAGAGCTGAGTCTCAGGCGGGAGCGGCCCTGCTGTGACACATGAGGCTGTCTGGCATGTGCTTGAACGAGACCTGGAAACCTGGAAAGGTGCTCCTAGAATGGGCTCTTGAATGCAGTCATATAAGCCTTGCTCACAACAAACACACCGGCGGTCTTGCTATGAGTAGGTGCTGTATCATTCTTCTCGTGCTCCGCTTGTGCAACTGGCTCTGATATGATGAATTCACGCCAATCCTTCTCGCTTCGAACAACCCTCTACAGGTTACTCCTTTCCATCTTTCAAACTTGAACCCGTGCTTTTCTTTTCCGACCATAACCAAAACCCAATGTTATAACACTACCTGCCTGACCACCTGACCAGATCCCAACCAGAAAATTACCCATTTCATTACTATGTGCGCCAAAATATAGTGGTGGGGTATTTCATAAAAAATAATAACCACAGAAGCGCAGAGGTTTTGAAAAGAAAACAAAAAAACATGTACTTCGTTCAAAGAAACAATCTGCCCAAAAAAGATGTCAAAAGTGACGGCAAAACCAACCATGCTGTGCGCTTGCTTTCGCAAGCTAGGTATTTCTTACAACAACTGACGATGTGTCGGTCTTCCCATGAGCGGCACACTAATTAGCATCGATGGGAGGGACAAAAGTGTAGTTGAAGTCGATCAAGCCGTCCAGCATCCAGTGCTGTGGATCCCAGACATCATAGGTGGTGGTGGCGTTGCCATAGGGCAAACCGTCCAGCATGGCACCGCCACCACCGAGGGCGGAACCGCCTGCGCTGGGCGTGAGGGCGCCGTTCGACGTTGCGATTCCCAAGTTTGCGGGGATGCTGTGCGGTGGAGGAGCTAAAGTGGTGTCGAGATGAGTCGAAGAGGCTGATGATTCATTAGCTGAATCAGGATGTGTAGGCTGCTTGAGAGCTACCAAGGACATTTAGCTTGGAGCGATTCGGTAGGGGAGGGAGGAAAAGAAAGAGCAGGCAAAAGAAAAGCATCAAAACTTACCATCGAGCGTACCCCGACCTCTTGCTTGGTACTCTTCTCGCCAATGCCAAATCGAGTCAAATACCAAGCTCATACTATGGCGGCACCGGACTTTTAGCTGCAAGCTGTCGTCGATCTCTGGGTTATCGTTGGCCTGGAATGAGGGGCTGATGGCGTCGATACGAGCGCCGTTCCAAATCTGCACCATCAGTTCGGCTAACCGCCAGTTCAAGTCGTTTTGAATCACGCTGGTGGTTCTGATGGCTCGAATGGCGCCGTGGAACAGGTTTCTGCCCCGCTCAAAGTCGATCTGTTTAGCGAAGAAGGATCGCATAAGTTTGAGCAAAGCGAACCCGGCTGCGACCAGCATTTGCTGAATGTAGTTGGTAGCATACTGAAGGAAATAGGAGTCGCGGACTTGGTACCGATACTCTTGGGGACATTGCGACTGCGATTGCGAATCGCCCTCCAGAATGTAGTCAAGATAGCTGGTGGTGGCCCGCCAAAGAGCCATCAGGTCGTCCAGGTACGCGGGTGTTTTACTGGAGTCAAAGAAGCCAGCCAGGCGGAGATGAAGACCTGCTGCCCGCAAGTGAAGATTAATGATGGGTGAGAGGTTCTGTGACAGAATGGAAGCCTGGAGCTCGTTGAACTCGCGACGATACACACGCATCAACATGGCGCGGTGTTCGTCGCCCGCGACACCTCTGGGGTCGCTGGCATTGCTATACATCTCTTTGGATACCTTGTCGCAGAAGCGTTCTATTTGCAGCCTTGCCTCCAGCTCGGGCCCCAAAGAGAAAAGTCCTGATTCGCCGCCGCGAACAGCCAACGTCCAGTCGTACAGCGTTGAAGCCGGCTGACCATACCCTGTACCAATCGTCTGTGCAACAATATTGCACACTGCCCAAGTCTTGATACGGTCGTGCAGGCCATCATTGTTGAGTTCGACGGCGACTCGAGAAAAGTCGTTGATGTGGTTGGGCCGGTGCAGTCCGATGCCGGTGGCAATCTTCATCAGCACCCCGCAAAGGATGTGCGTGGGGTCGGATGATGTAGTGCTGGTAGGCAACGGCCATGTGCAGAGCAGACATAACGCCTTGACAACGTAGTAGCTCTGTGGAACCTCTCCGATGGTTGTCCAGAGATATCTTGTCAGGGGACCCGAGAGTTTGGTGAGGATGGTGGGATCGGGCAGAAACCTCCTGCTCGCAACCGCAACGATGGACCAATACAGTAACGGGTGCTGTTGATAGTATTGGTCTGGTGTCTGGTTTGGATTCAGAAATGGTAAGAATGGATGATAGCAGTTGAAGAACTGGCTGAACAGCAGACTTTCATGTTCTTCTGTGATTCGAAAGTCGTCAAGCTCGCGGGCAATGCGAGGTATCGTATAGGAGCCGCCCCTTTTGAGATGGAGCAAGGATGACACAGCTTCGTCAGAACCCATCAGGGACGGATTGCGGGTATGCGTATACTGGCTGGCGACGACGGGGGACTGCAGCTGCGAGTGGATAGCCTCATCATCTTCCTCAACCGTAAAGCCCTGGGCCTTAGCCGCCTGCACGGCACGACGTAGCTTATCGATCTCCTTCTCCATCTCGGCATGCTTCGACCTTTTGCCAATGCGTTTGAAGTTGGACTCGATCTTGCACTCGAGTTTGAGGCGGTTGCACCTGGAGCAGCCTTGAAAGGGATCCTGGACGACATCGCAGCGCAGCTGGACGGGGGAGAATACGGATACAGAGGTTAGTCGAGAACGAACAGCAAACTACTACTAGACACAAAACGCCAAACAGATGACGGGAGGGTGCGCTCCGGAGACCGGGCCGGAGAACGGAGACGGCCGGCCGGCAGCCAGAGTATAATCTAGGGGCATATAGACAAGTGGACTCGGGGCCAGACTCGGCACCGGGTCCGGGTTGACGGTTGGATGTGGATGGGATGATGACTCAGAAGACCCTGGGCCTGGGGATGAAAGTAAGCGAGATGCTGTTCTCACCTTCTGCTGGCGGCACTCATTACAGGCACGCTTGACACCGGGTAGGCGGCGGCCCTTGGCCTCGGGGGAGGCATCACCACGCTCGGTGACATGGTGGTCGTCGTCTTGGTCGTCGTGGTCGTTGTCCAGCAGACTAGCTGGGCTGCTGTCGATGATGCTCCGTTTCCGCTTGTGAGGACCAGCGCCGTTCGCGCCATGGCTCCGCATGCCAGCCGCAAACTCGGGGCTTTCCATGCTGCCGGCAGATCAGGTCTGGTCGATGTCGGCCCAATCCAACTTCACTTAAGGCGACCCAAGGCCTCGATAGCAAGTAGCAAGGCAGGCAGTGGTGTTCCGGGTGGTCTCGGGTGGTGGTGGGGGGGGGGGCCAATGTCGGTGTAATCAGGCGATCAGACGTGTGTGGGCTCGTGGGCTCCCAATCGGCCGTGACGGAACGGGACGTATCCAGATAGGCTGATGGCCGCGGCAAGTAACAAGACTACGTATACGGGCAGACGGGTGGTCTAGGTGGTCCGGTCTCGCGCGTTGCGATGTGCGAGTTCTGGAGGTGAAAAAGCCGATTTACGGAAGGCTGGTCAGTCTTTGGCCGCCAAACCTTTCCTTGTATGGGCGGGGACTCAAAACGAGCGGGGGGAGCTTCAGCACAGATTTTCAAAAAGTGCGGGGATTGATCTGAACATCTGATTGGCCGCCAGCTGGCCTCATCTCGACAACAGGATGACTCGGTTGCTCCCCTCCACGTGTGCAGCAATGGGCCCTGCATGTCGCCATGTCAATCACTCCAAGAGTCGTTCTCGTCGTTGACATTTAATCTGTGGTGCGTATCACTGCCCATCTCAGACAACACATTCCTGGCACACGGCTACCCAGAGAAACACAGCAGTCGTCAACGACATTGGTGGGACAAGAAGGCCATTGTGCCTCCACGCCGAGTCTTTGCCAAGGATCCCTCCTGCATCAGGTCACTTGCCCAATCCAAGTCAATCCATGTTCTAGGTGGTGATGATGTTGGGATAGGGTGGTTTGGTTCACAACCCTAACCCTGATTGATATCAATGTCTTCCCGTCCACCTTTTGTAACGCCACCTAGATTTACCTGCAGTGACAATAGAACACAGACATAGAGAGAGAGAGAGAGAGCTGACTGGATTGCCAGGGGTTCATATGAGATCTTTGGCTTCGGACTTCAACCTCCCCGCAAGGCTGAAGTGGGTATCCATTAGCTTCGTTTCTTTTCCTACTCTTCCCGAACAGGAAGCTATTCAATCGTCTTATACAATTAGCGGCCGGTGACGGCGATCGTTAGCCATGGCGCAATTGCTCTGTGGATTACCGCTCTTCCGTCACCCAAAACCGTCTTGACGTTGGGCGCGTTGCGCCTTATCAACAGCCCTTTCGTCGAAATAGCTATCATGTTCACGTTTGGCAAAACTCAAAGGCATCATGGCAATTAATTTCCGAGGACTTCTGAATTCAGCAGGCAATCTTTCACCACGTCGCGCATATCCAAGTGGTCTGCTCGTACGGAGATCAGTTAATTACTGCGGCCGCCTTCTTGTTTCCATCAAGATATATCCTTTTTGGGCACTCTGGTGGAGGCCTGATATCCAGGAGCAATGGTTTTATTCTACTTTTCTCGTCACCGCCACCCTTCGCACTATCTTGAAGACCCTTCAGGCTGCCTGGTTGGACTGCAGTGGTCTGCACATAGGAACTTATTACTTCCAGTATCCGTAACGTCTCGGCTGCTATGCTAACAAGGTTCGTCACAAGTTCCTCGCCGATCTCCCCGACCGGTCAAAGCCGTTGATCTGTGAGGGGGGCAGCAGTCGACCATCCTGGAGTTTGGTACCCGAAATAATACCTGGCACAGTTTGATGGTGCTCCCCTCCGCCGCACTTGGTTCTCGCGGCTACCATCTTTCATCGCCTTGTACCCCTGGTTCGACGAGTGATATTTGAAACAGCTACGAGCTTGGGGTCTCGTGAAGGTGGCCGAGTGATGGTGCTGAGAACAACCACGTCGCAATTTCACAGCACATCAGCACTGTGTTCCCTGTGTTGTATCTGCACAGTATGGCAAAGTTCCAAAAATGACTTTTGCGTCTGGGTTCCTCGAGGCTGGAAGATGGGCGTCCTCGCCCCATCATTCACCCTGATCACTAATAGCGGCCCGGAGACTTTTCCTGTTCCATGTTGATCTCCTGTTGCTGCTGTCCAATAGTCCATGGCTATGGGCCAGAGCCATGGAGGAGGGTTGCCGACGTGGAGATGAATTCCGCCGCCCAGGCGGAGATGATAGACAACCAAGACGCAGCCCTAGGAGATGAGATCACGGTCTGGCCCCTTGATGCATGTAGCATGCTCTGGCTTGCAGGAACGGCTGACGAATCGGTTCGATACAGAGGGTGTGGTGCCATGAGTCGAAGATTGTATGGGGTTGTGGTGTGCTTGCTTGTCTGTTACTTGTCTGTAATTTCAAGTGCTATGCGTATCCGTGATCAGGTGGGAGATGTACCAGTACTGGTACCGGTACAACAACAGCAAACCCACGTGTGCTGTTGGTTGATGTTCTGGGCCAACATGCATATTTCTGCAGATCGGCTGTTGGTTCTCCCTCCGGAAGCCATTGGCGGCTATCGAGACACGCCGAGACGCGAGAAGGATTGGTGATTAAACAAAGAATCTGTCGAGAATGCTATTTCGCTCGCTGCAACTGGCCGGATCTGGCGATGCTCCGGGGGTGGCTGCAGACCTACCGTGGGGAGGGAGGCGAGGACATATCACCGCCACGTCTTCCCGCATGTAGGGCAGACACAGGTGATTTGACGCGTTTGTTTGAAAAGAAGACTATGAGGCCGTGGTTGTTGCGTTGATTCGTGGATCGAAGGCACATTGCTGCCTGATAAGCTGCCTTTTATTTCAGCTCACCGTAACAACCTTTTACGGTAGTCTGGGGCCAATTGTTTCGAATAATGCCGAAGAACGACGACCGCTGGCGGCCGCCACGGCAGAATACATCGAAATGAATCCTGTACAAGGGTGGTTGATACCTTCGTCACTGTCATGGCTACAGCATGGTCATGTCCTGTCCTTGCTGGTGCGTTTTACAGCCCACGCCCTGGACAAAAGAATTACTGACAGTTATTATGTCTCCAGGGTGCGGCTGGGCCTGCGAATTTTGACAATTATTTCGATGGTGAATCCAATCTTATTGCGCTAAACATGTTCACTGGAGTGAGAGTGGAGGGGGTAGAGGGCAGCTTAGGCAACCGACAGGGTGACAGGAACCGTCCCTTCCAGCTCTGGTGGCACAGAGAGTGGAAAGTAAGAACGTCGTTGAGATAACGAGATTTTATAACGAAGATTTCAAAATCAACATCAATTACTCAAGCCCATTTCGTCTGTAACGAAGACGCATGGGGTACCGTAGGTACCTTTAGACATACGCACATTTAGAGGGCTTTGACTCGGATAGTTAGCTTCGTAGACGAACTATAGTAATATAACTCAAATAGAATGTGCAACGCACTCATCATCATTTCAAAAAGCATTGACCTAGCTCACATCTAATTTGGATGCAAGGTGATGATGGTGGTGATTACCCCTTTTTTACCTAAGGAGGTGGCGAGAGCTCAAAAATCAGCCACATGCACTAAATAGACTGTGGCTGAAGCTCTTTCTGTCATCAATGACGTTGCACCCCATCGCCAATCGCAAAACGGAAAAGTTGCGAACTTTGACTCTCTCCAAGCACGATATTTCCCTGAAGATATCGGCTTCAAAATGGGCGGCGCAAGCTCCAAACCAGCACAGAATGCTGTGCGCAAGTTTCCGACCAGAGCTCCAGGATCAGCGACCCCCTCATCTCTCACAGCTGTGAGAAATGCAACTCCAGAATCAACAACACCACCAGCGCCATCTCCAGCATCTCGAGCGCAAGCACAGGCTGTACCCCCAAAGTCCACAACTCAACTTGCGCCACGGCCCTCTGTCACGAAGAATGAGTGTTAGTACTGCCTTTCCAACCGATATCCAACCAACATTATGTGCTAACAACCTACCCAAAGCCGCCGGTCGACCCTCTCCATCTTCGAAACAAGATTCCTACTCCGCAAACCCAGACAAGACCCCCTCAGACTACCCATCCACCGCTTTTGCCTCGCGCCTCAAACAAATGGGCGCTGTCCAGCCTAACCCAACATACTCCCCCTCCTCAATAGCATCGCCGCTAGTCGACGCTTCAGGCATTTCCCAGTCCATCTCCGGCCCCCTGTTTCCCTCGGCGAAGAACAACCCTACTCTTGGAGCGCTGGAAAACCGCAGGCGGCTAGAGGAACAGGCAAAGCGGGAGATGGAGGACTGGGGCAAGTCTACTCATCAAGGGAAGGAGCTCTTGGATATCGGCACCATTAAGAAGATCTTCGTCCTGAGTGAACAGGGCGAGTCAGACCAGGCGATTGAGAAACAACTAGGGCTGAAAAAGGGGGTCGTGGCTAAGCTCGGAAGGGACTTTCTCTCCATCGCCTCATGAGCATAAGCAAGTAAAAAGGGACAAGAAAGCAACTTCTTATACCAAGTCCTGCTCCTGCCGGCGTAGGCTATCAGACCCTTGGAACTCCCTCTTGTAAGACTAGAAACCAAAGGAAGAACGAAGAGATAGGACGTCTCTTCCTGTACAAATACCATACGATACCCATCTTTGAACTCAACCCCCAGCTCAAGTTTACCAAGCACAGTGCCCTCCGTCCACTCTCAAGTCAGCCCCCGTCATAAAGCTGCTTGCCTCGCTGAGCAAAAAGATGGCCGCGCCTCTGTACTCTTCCGGATAGCTCAGTCGCTTCAACATGTTGGCATCCGGCCAGGCGGTCCTCCGTTCGGGAAAGGCGTCGAACAAGCCTGCCGTCATATCCGTGACGATGTACCCGGGCGAAAGCGAGTTAACTCTGATGCCGTGCTCGCCCCACTCCGCGGCGAGGTTTCTCGCAAGCTGCAAGACCGCAGCCTTGGAGGCGTTATACGCCCTATTCATGATCATCTCATTAGCATCCCCAAGCATGCTCATAAGAAAAGAGGGAATAAAAACTCACGGGCAAATCAACCCCCTATTCGCCACCGTCCCACTCATGCTGCCCACGAGCACCAAACTCCCCCTCTGCTTTCGTGCAATCATCTCCCTCGCCACCGCCTGCGCGGTCATGAACACGCCCGTGACGTTCACCCCCATCATCTTGTCGACATCTTCCTTTTTGTACTCGAGCGCGGGCGTCTCTTGTTGTATCCCCGCCGCGGCGACCAGGCCGTTGATTTTCCCTTCCTTTTCTGCGATGCCGCCGACGATGGTCGCCAGGGCGGATTGGTCGCGCACGTCGACTTGGTGGGCGGTTAGGGCGCCGGAGGGGAAGGACTGCTGGACGGAGAGGAACTCGGGGGTTGGGGGGAGGAGGTCGAGGGCGTGGACTTTGGCGCCGGCGGAGAGGAGGGCTGCGGCTTGGGTTAGGCCTAGGCCGCGGGCGCCGCCGGTGATGAGGATGATGTGGTTTTGGAGGGAGAAGAGGTCTTTGAACGGCGGGGAGTAAGGGGGTTGGGTTAGGTCGGTTTGGAGGGGTTGGAGGAGGAGAAGGGTCGGGTGGTGTTGGGAAGGGGGATGGTGGTGGTGTGACGGGGCCCATGAAGTGGGTTGTTTCTGGGGAGTGAGGTGGCAGGTCGCAAGGTCATGGATCTGGCCGCTCTGGATGCAGTTCTGGGGAGGAGGGAGGCCATTTTCTGTGGCTTTATGACGCGTTCTTGGGGTGTTGTTCTCTTGAGGGTCTGTGGGGGCTTCCGAGAGTGTGTCTGCTGGAGGCTTTGTGTCGCAAGCAGTTGTCTCGCTTATCTTTGGAGGAATGTGAAGTCGAGGCAACAATGACAAACGGAGACTGTTATATAGGCTCTCAAGCCTCTCAAGTCCCTGCATTAGACCACATCTTAGGGCGAGTCTATCTGATACACATAGGTACACATCATACGCCAGTTCTGATGATCAATCACCCTCCTCTTTCAGATTCCCCTCTCGGCCCCTATCTGCTAGCTCAACTCGATCCTCAAGCCTCAGATTCAAGTCCGAACCGGCACAACCCCAGGATACGGTGCAGCTAACAACGCCGTGTCATGCAACCGGTGAGATGGCCCTGGACCGGTCAACTTCAGATCCAACCCTACCCACTCACCCAAGTCCAATAGAACGGGGCCTGAACCATATCAAGAACCGCAGTAGCACGCAATATCAAACGTGGTTGCCTCCTCTCACTGCTACGGCATCGAGATGCAGATTCGAGACCGCCCAGCTAAACGCCGATCACTTCGATGTGGGGAAAGCTCGAGGGAGCATTGGATTTTGGAGCAGCGACGGGTTTTCCTCTTGAGGAAGGGCCGAGGGGTAGTAGATATCTGGGCGCGTGGCCTAAAGTGGTCTCAGCACACAACATGATGTTGACTGATGGTAGAATGACGCCGGCCAGTGGTTCGGGCACCCCGCTCGCACAGTTGATGTCGAAAGTGGCAGAGAGCGGAGCTATAGCTGCAGCAAGTCGAGAAAGCAGCTAGAGGGGTGTGATTCTCAGCAGCGTCCTTCTATCACAAAGCGTCCCGATCGAGCGGCGTACATCTCAAGGTGACAAGTCAACCTGCACGAGATGCACCTTGATAAATCCCGAACCAGGTCCCCAGTTGGTCCAGATCGCGACTGGCTCGCTGTATCCGCGCCTATTGGCTTGAAGCCAACAGGCTGGGTTACTTTCTACCACCATCACATCGATCACCAGTCTGTTGTGAATGGAGGAGATTCTGCCCCTCGAGCCATGGCAAGTGTGAGGTAGGACAGGAGAGAAACAGCCGGCTCGCGGCTTGGGCCGGATGCTGTCCTACCCACCACATAGACATTGTCTACACCACCGGAAAGATTTGAAGCCGCTCCCGCCATGATTCCCGCGCTGACCACTTATCTTGTGGTACACACCTTCTCGGCAGCTGTATTCTCTGTCCCACCATATCGCAGTTCGATATCCTCGATTCCTGTTGAGACATGGCCATCGCGAACCTCGTTCCCCCGTTCTCTGATATTTTCGCGAGACATTGCTGAAATGTTCTTTCTATGGAGGGGTTTGGTCGCCAAGCCCGGATCCCCCGCTTCTGCATGCCGGGTAACGTAACCGCGTTCGGCATCTCCGTGAGCTCGTTGCGAGTTGATCAAGGGAATTAAAAGGCAGGTCAGCCCTCCTGGAAATCTTCCGAAACCAGGCTCATCTTCCGCAGCGTGCCCGGTCCAGGGGGGCCATCCGGCATGCAGGTTGCGCCTTCCGGCTCCGACATGCGACCGTACGTAAGAAACCCCCATTCTTTGCGCCGGCTCGAGTTGCGATGGAATTGCTATTTCAGTATTTCAGGCAACCCGCACGAGCCATGGTGCCCTCCAAGATGCCCCTTTCAATATCCCGCGGCGGCCCTTGCCTTTCCTATGTCCTATTATCAACACCAATACCTCAACGGCCGAGTTTCATCATGACTCAGCGGCCTACTGTAACATGCTGCTCTTGATAAGCATGAACTATCGGCCTTCGTATGGATGCTCCTTTTGCACCCAAAGAGAGCCAGCCGGAGCAAAAGAAGCGGCGCCAGCAGCAACAGCAGCAATGTCCGGTCCTGGCATAGGTTTGTGCTGATGGTTCCTTTAGCATGGGGTTTGGCGTAGCTGCGACGAGCGCGCTAATCAACGGTAGGAGGAAGGTTCCCCAAAAGGGACTCGGGTTGTGTCGGTGCGGGCCAAGAATCGGTGCTTTCGGGAAGACCCGCCGGGTCGCCGATCTCTTTGCCTTGACGACAACCTCCGGAGCTCCGTCTCCGGACGGGACGGCACCGCACACTACACAACGGGCGGAACACGAACAGACATTTTTTTCTTGCTGATATCCATATCCCCACAGCGCCATGATGAGTGGTTTAACGTTGTTCCCAGCCGTTCGAATCGGGGGATCTGCAGATAGCCTTCTATTTATTCATTCCCGACAGTGGACCCTCATCCGTAGCAATTTGCTTTTTTACGAATACCGGTACAGCTAGAAGCCACGAATCGGCGATCGGAAAGACGGCAAGAATCTCTGGTGGAGAGAGAATCTCAGTAGATGGTCACGAATTCCTTCAGAAATGGCTGATGGTGATGTGAACATGTCGCCAGATGGGGGTTAGGGTCATTGGCACAGTGGGCAAAGAGTGGCTCCTGTGTGTGGAGGCTGATGATGCTTAGCTGACGCGCCAAACTGTCTTCAGCAATCCGCTGACCGCTTCTCCCCTCAATTCAACGTTTCACCATGTCTGCGTTAGCCTCTTCGAACCGTCTTCTCGAACGATTTGCCATGGCGTAGCTCACCAGCCCTCCAACCGCAACGTCAATCAGGCCCGAACGGAACGATCCGTCATGCCATGCGTGGCTTCCCGCGGCTTTCCTTTTTTGACAGAAATGGAGACTTGACACCTCGTTTGATGCTCATCTCTTTGGAGATTTGCAACTGGAGCCGCCAAGTTGCATGGCTTTCGCTAGGTTTCGCGCCGACGTCTTCCTCAGCAAAAGAAACAGCCATGACCGAGGCTTCAGGCGAAGTCATACGATAGCGGATTGCCGAAGCGACGTCCCCATGATGGACCAGGGTCTCGGTGGGTGATGGGTGAGGCGACAGCAGGGGTACCTGAACTCCCGTGTCCAGTCTCTCCATTGATATCTTTCGATTTGTGTCCTTCTAGATTTTCTGCCGAACCGCCGCACCCCGACTCGAGCCATTCCATCCAGGACCCTTGGAGATTGCCTGAACAACACGAGAAGAGCGCTTTCGTCTATTGAGCTGGCGTCAAACTTTACGCCATGGTTCGTCGGAATTTATCGGGCTCAAGCCATGGCCACGGTGCAACTCTTTTGATGGGGATATGACAGCAATCTGACAGTGACAGCGGGCTCTCGTTGCTGTCAACCCTTCATTTGTCTCTATCGACAAAATTCCATTCACCATCCCTGTCTGTTCCCATATCCCGATGACGTCGATTCCATTCCGGTGGGCTCGGAGAAAAATTAACCTCGAAAAACCGCACAAAACGGCAGCAAGCCCGACGACACAGTGGCCTAGCCAGCAATCGACCTCTTGGCAGAGCGGAGAGTGGAAACTATGGCAATATATTTGTGGGATAATATCACTAGGTCCCTCATGAATAGCCGGCACTAGGTGGGAGACGGTTCTGCTCCGTCGTGCTGGGAGATTGTGTATTTCCAAATAGTCCCGTATGGGTGACTTCTCGAGCAGCAGAAAGAGCGTGGCGTCCGAAAATCCGCACAGAACCACGCGACCATGGGCTCCTGTGACAGGCATGGCACAGACCCGCAAGGCTGAAGCCATCGCCAAGTTGTGTCGGCAGTGGAACTCGTGGGACTGGAGCACCCCCTGCACGACACATGGCAGCCTCGAGTGGCAGCGATGGGACCCTCGCAACACGGAAAGACTTTTCCAAACAGCGCTTCGCGCACACATGTCAATCTGGTAATCTTCTGGTTCATCCTTGCGAGCCGCGACTATCGTACGAGCTAGCTGACCTAGGCCGGACTATGACTCGCCGCGCCCTTGAAAAAAAAAAACATCAATTTCCACTTTTTCGGTTTCACCCTGTGTGGTATATAGTCAACACCATGTCCCATCACGGCGCCCGCAGGACCGCTGGTCTTTCACACAGTAGCAGCTCTGTAGTATTTGTAGGCCAAGCAAGAGAATAGCAGCAGCAGCTTGGCACCCACGCCGGTTTCTCGCCCCGTCCATCCGTTCGTTCGTTTTCTCGATTTATCGGTTGACCAACTTCCACCTCGACATCACCATCATCATCCCGAGTGGTAATAAGTCCAAGGGACACATTCGATAGGGGAGGTATACTCACAAACACCCACAAAACGCCGTCAGACAGCAGCAATTTGGCTCAAAATGGCGCTCACATATCAACAATCAAAACTGGTCAAGGACACCATCCCGGCCCTCCGAGAGCACGGTGAGAAGATCACGACCATCTTCTACAAGAACATGCTTCGCGACCACCCGGAGTTGAACAACTACTTCAACAGCGTCAACCAGAAGAATGGCCGGCAACCGCGTGCCTTGACCTCTGTCATCCTCAGCTTCGCCTCCAACATCAACCACATCAGCGAGCTGATCCCCAAGTTTGAGCGCATGTGCAACAAGCACTGCTCTCTCGGTATCCAGCCTGAACACTACGAGATTGTCGGCAAATACCTGATCATGGCCTTCACCGAGGTGCTTGGCCCAGCAATGACACCGCAGGTGCACTCGGCTTGGGAGAAGGCGTACTGGTTGTTGGCCAAGATGCTCATTGGGCGGGAGGCGCAGCTTTACAGAGACTTTGAGTCGTGGAGCTCATGGCGCAAGTTCAAGATTGACCGGGTGGTGCCAGAGACGGAGGATATCTACTCCTTCTATCTCGTGCCACAGGACGGCAAGAAGTTGCCCAAGTTCTTCCCAGGACAGTACATCTCTTTGCGGGTGAACGGCCCGGAGGGCTATCTCCAGTCAAGACAGTACTCGCTCAGTGAGGCGTGGAAGCCTGACTACTACCGCATTACGGTCAAGAGGGATGAAGGCGCCAGGTATTCCAACTCGGTTTCACAATCGTACTTTCATCCTGGTGTTGTGTCCAACCTCTTGATCGACTCGATGCCCGCTGGCACCATGGTCGACGTTTCTCACCCCGCCGGCGAGTTCTTCCTCGACACCAACAACTCCAGCAACGTCCCCATCGTCCTCATCTCGGCCGGTGTCGGTGTTGCGCCCATGGTCGCCATTGCCAACGAAGTCGTTGCGACACAACCCAACAGGCCAATCTCGTGGATCCACGGCTCCAGGAAATCGGTACCGTTTGAGGAGCACATCACACACCTGAGACGCACCAACCCCAACTTCCACACCAACATCTTCAAGACACACCTTGCCGGGAGCGACGTGGTGGGGGTAAACTACAACTACGACTTCCGCATGGACCTCGCCAAGGTCAACCCCGACGACCTCCACCTCAACCACGGCGGCACCGAGTACTTCATCTGCGGTCCCGAGCAGTTCATGCTGGAGATGTCGGATTACCTCAAGAGCCAGGGCGTGCTGACCCAGCGCGTCCATTTTGAGCTCTTCTCGACCGGTGACCTTGCGTTCAAGCACCAATGAGTGTGAGTTTTTCTCACGGAGATGACGGACGACGACGACGACGAAGCGGAGTTATCCCCCTTTGTGACATGCCGAGATGATGCTCGCTTTTCAGCATCCCGATCTTTTCTTTTTGCGGGCTGAGGAGAGTTCCTTGGTCAGTCTGCTTCAGGCAGGACCGGAGCAGAGAGCAACATTTCCGTGCATACATACATACACGTACACACATATTTGTACTGACAAAGGAGGAAGAGAAATGGGGGAGAGAAGAGAAGAAAGAAAAAAAAGCACGTTTTCGATACCCAGGGCCATTACATAATCTATCTATGGAATTCTTTTTCTCGTCTTGGCTGGCGTTCCTGGAAACCGGTTTTTTTTTTGAGGGAGGCGGGGGGAAGGGGGTTTGTTTTCCGTACACATTGTTTGTCGAAAAAAATTGCGCGTGGTTGTCTTTCGTTTTTTGCTGTATAAAATCTCAGGGGTGGTTTGGGGGAGGGTGAGGGATAGGCATGGGCTGCATTAAAGAGATAAGGTGTAGCGGTTTTTTTTTATTACGGGGAATACTATCAAACATTTTTCCTTTTTGGAGGGTGACGGGGAAAGGTGGGCATGATGGTGTTTTGTCTTTTTTATTTTTATTTTTTTGGATTGTTTTCTGTTTATGTTTGTGTGTGTCGTTTTTGCAATGTTTTTAGAAGTTGGTCATTGTCATTGTCATCATCATCATCATCATCATTATATCTAACTTTATTCTGCATTCATCTCAACACTTGGTGTTTGAGATAGGGGAGGGAGGGGGGTTGCTTTCGTTGTACATAGAGAATTTTTGGCCAGCACACGGCAGGCAAAAAGGGGGTGGTTGTTAGTTTGTATATATATACACCTGTCCCCTTTTGTATCTATCTGGGGCTTTTACCGTACTCGCTGTTGTAATGCTTGATACTCACTCACACTCTGTACATGATGAGTATGGTGATATATGTCGGTTTATGTTATCTATTTCGTCTCATGTGGTGTTTTGTTTTCACCGCTGGGCTCCAAGTGTCTGGTTGCTGGGAGAGGAGGTTTATGCAGGGTGCATAATTAAGATTTTTCTTGCATAAACCCTTCTCGTTGTGCTTCATCTCTGTATGACAGCCGCCGCACGGACCATATTTAGCCGGTTGTGCATATTTCCGAGGATAACTGTTCATCCAGCAGGAAGATGGATATTGACAACTCTTTTACTGAGTTGGTGTTGGACTACGATTTCTGGGGTCTTTTTTCTCTTTTCGGGCTAATTTGTTTCTGATCCATCAGGGCTCTTTAATCGAGATCACGGCGGAGGGTGAGGCTAGGGCTAAGGCCCATCAATTAGGTATCTTTGATGTATGGTCGTATTCCAAACAGCACTCTTCCATTTGTTGTCCATCTCCTTCCCGGCACGCAGTTGGGAGGCGGGACAGAAATAGCCCCCCAGCTTGGGTGTTGCACTGTACATATTTATCTTGATGTGTTTCCTATAAACAAACAACTAGAGCAGATAACACCTCGCAAAACAAAGACAATTCATAGCATCTCAATACCATGTGCCCTTACCAAAACAAAATTCTCCAGACATACATACACACACATTTGCCACCCTATACCTACCCAAAGCCTGACCCTGATAACCGCACAAAAAAGAAATAGATATCCTGCCCCAACCACCCAGCAAATAAAACGCCAAAGACATAACACAACCCTGAACCCCCAAGCTCCTTAAATAATGCTGATAAATGGGTCACTGATTTGCTCAAGACGCCTATCTCCTGGCAACTTTCCGTTGACGCGTAGAGCGACGCTTGGTATCCTACACCGCTGACTGCTGCTCCCCTTGCTTCTCATCCGCATTACTGAGCTCCAACGCCTTCAGACTTGCATCGCACATTGCGACATCTCCGTCGACATCTTTGGGCAGACGGTTCTCTCGAGGTGGCTGTTGCTCCGGCTGTTGTTCCGGCTACTGCCCCAACTGCTGCTGCTGACCCTCTTGCTGCTGCTGCTGCTGCTGCTGCTGTGAAGATGCCGATGCCGACGCTGCCCGAGCCGCAACAGTACTGTTCCTCGAACTAACCCTTGTCGGTGGGCGACCCCTCCCACGCTTTGGCTTTTGCTGCTTCTGTGGCTTCGCGCCCAACTAAGACTCGAGATGTGACCACTCCGGGATAGCACGGATCTGCGCCCACATGAACTTCTCCAGCTTGTTCGCGCACTTGGCGTACGGGGTCGTCTCGTTGTTGTATTTCCTGCAGTTGTCAAACACCAGCTTGGCGTCCTTGATGAAGTCCTCCGGCGTGGCGTACTGGTCGGCCTCGAGCTTGGTCTCCATTGTCGAGAGGTCCATCGGCTCCTTGATCACGTCGTAGTAATCTGCCACCTCATCTCTATTGACGGGCATCAAAAACGGCCAGGCAGACTGGTGGTTCTGGAGATCGTTGAGGAGGTGCAAAAGCTGGTTGTAGTTCGGACCGTGGCGGGGCTGGCGGGCAAGTTCGTCCATGTCGGGAGACCAACCGCTGGCGCGGATGGCTTCTATCGACAAGGGGTCTATCGGGGCAACGCCGTTCTTCTGCCATTGCTTTGGTGGTTGGTGAATGATGTGTGACTTTGAGTAGGCCCGAATCTTAGCCTGGACACATTCTTTTTGCTTGAGCAGCATGCGACCCATCTCCAAGTACCGGATGCGCGGCAGCATGGTGCACTGCATGATGGTACCCCCTTCATAGTCCTTGATATAACCCATCCATATTGACTTGTCGAGCGTGATTTCCTTCGTAAACCCTTGTTTCTTAAAATAGCCAATAGCATAGTTATCAGCGTAGGTCAGGAAGTGCATCACATCAGAGGTCGCCTTCACATAATCTTTAAGATGAGACATCAAATGCGCGCCGTAGCCTTTGACTTGTTGATCCGAAGAGATGGCGCAGAATACGATTTCGGCAAACTTGCGGCCCTTGAACGGCCGGTACGTGATGCCTCCTACCACTTCCAAAGGTTTCTTCACAATGGCTATCGACAAATGGGTTCGGTCGTACACGAGGCGCGCAATGTAGTCCTTGGGCATTTTCGGGAGCTGCTTCTGGAAGATACATTTCAGGCCGGTAAGGATAATAAGACTCTCGCGCTCGTTGTCGTTGTTGACCACTCGGAACTCGATCTCGCCATTGCGCTCTTCGATTACGGCTGGCTGAGGGGTCAGTTAGCATATTTCTTATGGCATGTAGACAGCCCCAGGACAGGCAGGAACACAAAAAGCAAATAGTGAAAATACCTTTTCCGGAAAGGGGATTGCCGGAACCTTGAGGGGCTTCTTCTCGGGCTCGACTGACTCGTCGACCTTGACGCGCTTCGCCGCCGTGGGAGAGGTCGGCTCGTCGGTCGCTTTGCGCTTCGTGTCCTTAGCCATGTTGCGCGCGGCGATTCCGGGATGAAAGCGAGTGAGGGCTGTATATGGGCGACGGCTCAAGCTGTCAAGCTTCTGGCGCCATTCATTTCGATGGCAAGCGCCGGGGATTGATGGAAGTTGTCGCGTTACCGATTGACGATGGCTCCGATGATGATGCGGAGAGAAGTGGATCTCGGTTCTCGAAGCTGCCACTTGCTGCGGCGCCTGGCCCCGGCTGCGACTGCAGGGCTGCCCCACCGACAGGGGGCCGCTGCCTGTGGAGAATGGCACTAGTCCGTTTCGGGGTTCGAACACGTTCCCGTTCTTGAGCTTCAGCTTCACGTCCAGTGAAGCTGTCCCAGAGCTGCTGGCACCGACAGCCTATCCGTACAGGCAATCACCAACTCTGCATCCTTCATCTGTCTACTACCACATCTCCAGCACCATTACAGCACATGGATTCTTCACTGCACGAGGTCTGGCAGGCTGCGTCCGGCTCGCCGTTCACCCCCGCCATCGGCAAGGACAACCAGTTTCTCTTGGCCTTCATTCTCCTGGTCCTGGGCTTTGGCCTCAGTGGCGCGTTCGCTCTGAGTATGCTTGCACGCGCACCTCCTCCGCGCAAACCATCTTGCTAACCCTGACATTGCGACAGACCGGTCTGTAGTGAGCCTCCCAACTTTGGCTGTGCCTGCGTCGTTGTCGCTTGCGTACGTTTTCCACCCACCTGGTCCAGATCCATAGGGATATTCGTTCTAACATCCAAAAGGGTTGGTGTGGTTTACATGTTCTGTGCGGTCGGGGTCTACGTTTAAGATACCCTCGAAATCTGTACCATAATTCTTTCCTTCCCACAAAAGCAATTCGATTCCTGTTTGACATTCCTCATTTCCACCACCCCCACCGACCAAGATGGACGCACCAGACCCCCCTATCTTCCGAGCCGTCACCAGCTCAACCAGACTTCTCTATCAGCTACTCAAAGCGATCAATTTCACCAATAAAGTCCACGTCGAGATCACCGAGAAAGGAATCCGCTTCTCGACCGACCACGCCAGAGTGATGCAAGGCGTCACCCATTGGGACAAATCTCTCTTTACCTCGTATACCACAAATATTCCCGCCCCCGAAGAATCCAACGGCAACCCCGACGACGAAGATGATGCCCCTCCCCCCTCGGTCATATTTCAACTATCTCTACCCGCCCTCTTGGAAACCCTTCAGATCTTTGGCGCCGCCGACGCAGCCGCCCGCCAGGCCAGATCAGACATTGACCCCTACCGCAGCACCAACCTCCGCAACTACCGCTCCGACGCCTTCTCCAACCAGACCCTCGGCATGAGCAACGGCACTTGTTCGCTATCCTACAATGCCGAAGGTGACCCCTTCAGCATCATCCTCGAAGAAGGTAGCGTGAAGACGACCTGCAACCTCACAACCTATGTTCCTGAAATCCCAGAGGACATCCCCTTTGACATTGAAGATTTGGGATTCAAGATCATCACCCAGGCCAAGTGGCTGCTGGATGCCCTG